>NW_028127738.1:0-124000 GCF_965231255.1 Vanellus vanellus
CCAGAGGTTTTGGGCTCTATTGAATTTTATGGGAGCTGTGATAAAAATTTTGATTCTTTTCAAAACCATCATCATCATCCTTGCATGGCTGTTCATAGTGGATGCAATCTCACCTAACAGTATTATTGCAACTTCCTGTCTCGTCATGAACTAAACCCTCTTTCAGTGGAGAGACGCGTGCCTCTGTGCGTCAAGTCAAAATCTGTTAAAACCAATGTCTGAAGTCACTGGAACTGTATCAAAGAAGCGCTATTTCTGCCCATTGATTAGGAAGGGAAACAGATCATGAACTCAGAGGTCAGGGTTTGCAGTGCACCCGCCTCAACAAAGCTTCAGATCACCTTCACTGTTTTGTGTAATTGCTCTTCCAAAGAGAAACAATCGTCTGCTAATACCAAATCAGCCTTGATACTAGCCCAGGTGGCCTCAGCTGTCCCGACTTGGCCTGGTCCTTTCCAAACCTTTACATAATCACGGGGTGTATTTTAGACTAATGTAAATATGTTGATAGCAACACACAATGAGCAGTGCCTCTTCAGCTGCTTCCAGTAGCTACTGTGTGCCCAGGAGAAGAGCAGAGGAGCTGAGGACAAGAGCTCGGCTTTCAAAACCTGACAAGATAGCTGCCTTAAAGACTGTGCTTAATGACTAAAAACTCTGACTGTGTTTTTCGTGAACTCAGTGAGCAGCTGTGAAACTGAGGGCTTATGGGACATAGGGCCACCAGGCCTGAGTGCTCTGCACTTTGAATTGCAGTCATTTTGCATGAGGTTATGCAAAGAGAAGAATATGCTCTCCTGCGATGCAAAACTATGTTATAGTGTGTCCTGCTTTGAGCGACACAGGACTAACTTCTCTTCTAATAGTTGGGAAGCCTGCACTTTTAGAAGACTCCAGTGTCTGAACTTGTGAAAATATGTACTTTATAGCTGGCTATGGTGTGTGGGTTTCAAGGTCTCAGAGATTTTGAGCTTGCCAGGCGCAGGGATGAGGAGGAGTGAGACGTGAGCACTTGACCCAAGCTGGCCGGCAAGATTATTTCATACCATACAAGATTATTTTCATACCATGAACATGAATGACATAAATTGGTCCAAACCCTTATTCTTCCGATGGGATGTCTGCTTCCTCCCTGGGCCCCAGCTTAAGGATATCACTAGGAAACTTCCAAGCCTGGTACGGCCCTCCGACTATTACCCATTATTGCTCTTCCGTGTGTGTGGTGGTGAAGCTGCAACATGTCTTCCTATGGCGATCAAAAGAGACTTCAGGGCCTTGGGACGGTTGGTAAGGGGATGTGGGGCACAGGTTATTTTTTCCTCTTTCCTTCCAGTTACAGGCAGCGACATTGGAAGAAACATACAGATAGGCCCAGTCTATTAATAGGTGGCTCCATGGCTGGTGTGACCAACAGAATTTTGTTTTTTTTGATAAGGGGATGGCCTACACAGCACCAGGCTTGCCGGCGTCAGATGGGATTCACTTGTCTCAAAGGGGGAAGAAGGTCTTTGCTCACCAGCTATCAGGGCTCCCTGACAGCGCTTAAAACGAGGCTCGAAGGGAGAGGGGGACAATATCAGGCTTGCCCGTGACAAGCTGTGAGATGACATGCCAAGGTTAGAGGGACAGGGTGCTAGCGAGGGCCCACAGGCTGTTGCTCTGAGATGTGCTGGCTACGCTGCAGGACACCTGAATTCTTCCAGCGATGAGGCAAGAAGGAAACACCAAGGAATGAAAGGGTGTTCCTCTAAGAAGGTGATAAGAAGGTGCCTCAAAAGGAGGCAGACACGACAGTTTTTCTCCTAAAATCACCGACTGAGAGGGTAGGACTGAATCCCCGTGGGTGGATTTACTCTTAGTTGCATACAAAGTATTTTCAGTGACTTTCTGGCACACCGTGAAAGTACAGTGGAAAGAGAAAAACCAAAGGCAAAAAAAATACCGGTAGACCGTATAACACACAAACAGATCATTTAATTTCTACTCATGGCTTTCAGCAGGAAGTGAAACTCTAATCAAGTATTTCCAAAGCATCTTAGCCAAACTGGGAATCCCTCCCACAACAGATTCAGTGAGTTCAGCTGAGCCTAAATGGAACCCAGCAGCCGCACAGTGCTGGGAAAGGTCTTGCGCATGCCCATGCACTTCTCCTCATCAATGAAGAGTGTGTTGGCTTTGACGGCCAGGTCATGCTGCAAGACCGACTTGGTATGAACCAGCATTTGCAGGGTGTCCTCGGTGTCTCTCAGGCGCTGCTGGAGGCTCTGGACCGTCTCGTTGATTTTGTGGACCTCGTTGACAAGGCTGGAAAACAGCAAGAAACCCTGGTTAACAGTGCCATCGTGGGGGTGGTTTCTAGCGTGGCATTGCTGAAGGGCCCCTTGGTCACAGGATTACCCCCTTCAGCGTGCTCAGACTAACTCAGACCCCCCGTTTCTGGCAGACGCATGGGAAAGCTGAGGGCAGAGCTCCTCCAGACCTCAGCGGGGAGGCATGGTTAAGTCTGCTCAAAGGCTTTGGCAACGCGCAGCCGCCTCTCCCAGAGCAGCTCGGGCCAGCAAGAAGAGGGATGAGCAGGTGTGGTTTCCTGTTCCTGCTTGGTTTGGGGGGTTTGTTGGCTCCCCCTCCTGGATTTCCCTGTGCAGGCATCCTCCCCATGCCCACAGATGCACACAAAGAAAACAGGACATCTGGGAGAGGCTAAAAGTGAATGTGAAACAAGGGGAGGATGGAAAAAACCCTTGTTGTACGAGATGCTGCAAAGGCTGTGGGGCTGGGTTTCAATTGCTCTGAAAAGGCTTCAGCTGGAGTCTTGCCCAACGGGCTCCCAGGAGGGGTGAACTTTGGGGTGCCTCAGAGGGGGTGCTGCTGGGCGCTCAGGCCAGCCTACTCCTCCACAGCTCCTCGGCGTGCAATCCCAAACAGACCACTGTGTCCTTGAAAGGATTTCCAGTGTCCTCGGAGAAGGTGAGGACAGCCCTTTCTGCTTCTCCATAGGGGGCACCCTTCCTTGCAGTTCCCCAAAAGGAAGGGCCTAAGGGATCTCAGCAGGATCCTGTTGGAGAGTAAAGGGCTCGTCCTTCAAAACTGAGCACATCCAACTGCCGGGAAGCAGGCTGGAGAGAAGATGGGGCTTACCCAAGCGGGAAGAATCCATCCCCTCATGCTTATGCTTAATTTTTCATGCAGTGCTACCCCCGGGTGCTACCAGCCGTAACTCCTCAAGGAGCCCACCAGACCCACGCTCCTGCCTTACCGCAGCTGGGCAGTGTCCCGGCACAGCTCCACGTTTGGTCTGCGTGTGCGCTCGTCCAGCCGGCTCTGAGCCACTTTTAAGGGAGGCCCTTGGTCCCTAATGGCCTTTTGGATGGCTTCTATGGTCTTCTCCACCTGGAAGATTTCCTGCAGCGTCTGGCGTAAAAAAGAAACCCATGCACAAATTAAAAAGTATCTTCTCAAGTGACAACATAATTACCCTTTCCTCTTGTCCATCTGCAGAACAATACAAGTTCAATAAGCAGACCCTGGGCTCAGACCCCTGTCATTCTGCTACACATCAAGGCGCAGAGCCAAGAGTAATTTTTCTTCAGGGAAAAACCTCTCTTGGCTCTTGCTGTCACATCAGAGGAGGTTTTGGAGCACTGATGGACCTATTGAATTCCTAGCTTCCCAAAATTACCGCTTGCTGGAACTAATCATCCATCAACAGTAACTCAGAGAGGGAAGGTTCTTCATGGATCCTCACTGAAAGACATGGCATCAGCTCGCAGTGCTGCAAGCCCCGTCTTCCCTCAGTTACTCAATACAGTGTCGGGCACGTTTCAGGAAGCTTTCTATGAGACCCACAGCTCTGAGGCAGGTGTCCATCACTGATTTCCACTGACTCTGCTTGGCAAAGCAAACACACGCATGCCCATGCAGCAGCCCCAGAGCACGGAGAGTGAAAGCACGTCCTTGGAGGAGAAGCAAGCCTGCAACCCCCCCAGCAGGCAGCCCAGCAGAGGCCCAGCAAGGCCGTTCTGGAGGGCAGCCAGCGCTTCTGAAGGAACTACCAGGAGATGCAACCAGCATTGGCATTTTCTGCTGGCAATCCCTGTGCTCCCAGGCTGCCAGTGAGGATGCCCTAGCAAAAACAGACCCCTTGAGATGAAATTACGGTGCCAACTCCTAAGGGTCCCACCTCAGGGGCGTCACTAGGAAGTGACAGTGACACACCGAAAGGGAGGGGTTCCGACTACCTTGGCCAGGTGGGTCCGGATCTTGCTCTTGGCATCGGCTGTCTCGCTGATGCGTTTGGTGAAGGCGATGTTCACCCTGTTGAACTGGCTCCGCATCTCGTTTGCCACCACCACCAGCAGGTTCTCGATGTTGTCCCGCAGCTTGGAGGAGGCCGCCCGTTGGCTCTGTGAGCGGAGGATGTTGTCGTCTGTGATCTTGGCCCAAGAGTCCGGCACCGAGATCCTTCAGGAGGTGAGGGGGAAGAAGAGGCCCCGGTAAGCCCGTAGTGCTGAAGCTGGACGTGGGCAGGCATGAAGCCTGCCTGGGAGCAGCACTGATTAAACGTATCTGAAATCTCCGTCTTTAATTTGAGCATAGGTTGTGGTTTAACTCTGGCCAGCAGCTAGGACCACACAGCCACTCTCAATGGAGGGGAAAGAGAAAGAACAGGACTCACGGGTGGAGATAGAGACAGTTTACTAGAACAACAACAGAAAATAAGAATGAGAAGAAGAGTACGAGTAAGGGTAAGAATAAAGGTAAGGTTAACAATAACAATAACAGTAAGAATAACAATAAGCAGAGAGAAACGGTCCCACTCAGGCAGCTGTCTCCAGGCGGGATGGACGTGCCTTGACAGTGGGCTGGGGACAAGCAGCTCCCTGCCAGGGAGAGGCACCGTGCATCCCGGGCACAGCTTGCTGCTGGCGTGCCGCCCAGCGTGCACTCACGTGGCATCGACCCGCTCCACCGCTGGGTAGTAGCTGATGCCGTGGGAGGTGCTCCTCAGGTGGTGACACTTGTCATCGATGCGGTGGGCCGCCTGCTTGTGGGCCAGGTCCCTCTCCAGCTCGTGCTGGGCCACCCTGTTGGACCTTCAACATGCAAACAACAGCCATCGCTGGGGATGTTCAGGTGGAAGGGCTTCCTCCCCGCTCCAGTTCCCCGCAGCTCCCTCCCACGCAGCTCTGTCCTCCCATGAGCATCACTGCCCACTTCCCGGGGAGCCCGCCTGGCTTTTCCATCTGCAGGGTGTGGGGAGAGGTCGGGGTCTGCTGGGGGTCCACATCACAACTGCAAATGCACATCAGCCCTACGGCATGACATAAGGAGCTCCTCCTTACGCGAGCTGGGCTTTGGCTTCATCCAGGTACCGCTGCATCTTCTCCTGGCACGACCTGATGACATTGACTTCCTGGGTAAAGGACACATGGCCCCATCATCAGTGTCTGTACTCAGTTGTCCTGATGCCACTCGTCCCCTCAGACCTCCCCAACCCTGCACACAGCAAGAACTTGCCTGCTTGTCTTTCTGCCCAGAGTAAACAGGCAGGGAGTGGAGAAAGTGCCCCCAAACTGCGTGCATGTCTTTAGTGCACTACTCCCTGAAGAGGAACACAGAACCCCCACACGCTACACAAACACGCAGCTGCTCTTCAGCTATTCCTTCCTCTGTACGGCCAAGTCATACCCACACGGCGTGGGCATGCTGCTGCCTGGGGGAACCCCATCCCCTGGCCCAGCAGGTTTTGGGGGGGTTGAAGAGCTGAGCACCTCCCCAGCGGTAAGGAGCCAGGTAGGGAAGAAGGCTGCAAAGCCTCTGTAGGGCAGTTTAGGTAAAACTGGCTTTAACACATGATCTGGGTGGCCCAACTTACCGTGAAGAGCTCTTTCTCCACATCATCATGGACGAGGTCAATGCCCATCCTCTTCTCCCGCTGAAGCAAGCACTGCTGAGCGACCTGTTGGGGACATGCCATCACTGTCGGGTGCAGAGGCAGGATTCTCTATAGAGAGAGTCCCCATCTCAAGAAATGGAAGAAAAGAAATTCTAGGCGGGCACAGAGGGGACACCAGGGGAACAAAGTGCCCAGGGCGGCTGCTTCAGCTGACCACAAGCAACCGAACTGCACCATACGCATCAAATCAACATGAGGGAGCACGTGTGTCCCGGCTGCAACCAGAGCTGTGGCACAGGCACCTGTGTCAGCCTTGATGCTGACCTCCCCAGGGTGTTGTAGGAAGACATGGGCTTCTGTCTCCCACTCCAGGAATTTGGATGTTCCGCCTACACAAATATTTGGTTAAGCAAATGGAGTTGTGATGAGCTCATAACGGGCTGATAGGGGATGCAGCAGATGGGAAGACATTGCAAACTTAACTTATGGTCTCTTCATAAAAACTCTCTAGGTCTTGCGGAGCTGCAGTGGAACTTAGTTAGACATTTGAATGGCTGCAGTTGTTCCAGCAGTAGGCTACAGCTTGCAGCCCACTGGACAGAGTGCTTACCTGGAGAGGGGCCTCCGTCTCGGCCAAGGCTCTCTCCAGTCTCTTCTTCATGTCTGTGAGCGTGTTGGTCTCCCCGATCATCTCATCCAGCTCACGGCAGAGCTCCCCTTTCCAAAACTCAATAGCATTCACACGTCCTCCCAGGCTTTTGGTGCTTTCTGCTTGTGTTTTCTTTGTCTGCTGGTATTTATCCCCAATCATGCGGGTGGTATCAACTCTCAGAGCCTCCGCATTGTGCCGGGAAGTCTCTGACTCTTTGTACTTGGTCAGGTTGGACCTGTACCAGTCGTCAGGGGTGTAGCGGGTGAAGAGGGTTGTTCTGTTGGAAATGTAAGGGAGCTTCTCGCTGGTGGTCATCCCCTGGGAAGTTTTGGAAAAGGGAGCCAAAGCTGGTTTGATGGCATCTCTTTTAGAGTAGGTGCTGGGCATCCAGGGGAGGCTGGAGCTCTGAGGCAACGGGTAGTACGGGAAACGGTCTTTATAGCTGGCAGTCATGGTGTTGATGGCAGGCAGAACCTTGGCACGTCTTGCCGTTAAGGGAAAGCCGACAGCCTCCATTCCTGACCACTGCTCTTCAAGTACTTGTCCTGCACAGAGGAGGAGATAGAAGACAACTTCCCTCAGTCAGCTCCTGCACTTGCCTTCCTTCTTACAGCAACACATGCAGCTTCTAACACAAACAGCAACGCACACAGCACCCACAGGTCACCTGTACAGGCCTAAAACTCTTGAAAGCAAATGCCTTCTCACAGCACCCCAAGCATTTGTATCTGGAAAGGGATTTGAATTTGTTTAGTATCTAGCCTCAAGTATTGAAATGCGGAGAAAAGCAAAGCATGGCTGCTCAGGAGAATGACAGATATTAGCCTTCATTCTCCTCAAATCTGTCAATCCCGTGAAAGTGTAGCTGGTGATTGTCTTGTGTTCATTGGCTTCTTTTGGTTGGCGTATGTGCTGATCTTCTAGTACTCCAGATGTCCTTTTCTCTTTCAAAGTGCCCTTTCCAGCCCCGATAGCTGCGCCCCTTTGGACCAACCCAGTGTGATTGGTGGGTCAGGGACTCAATCCTCACCCCCCACCTTCACTTGCATTGATGCTTTGCAGATCTATATCCAAATTTGACCCCCCTCCAGCTATTTCAGTCTCAAGAGAACAGCCCTCTCTTGACTTGCAAAGGAAGAAAAATGCCTACGCCTCACCTGACGTAAAATCGATGCACTTGGAAAGGAGAAATCCCAGACAGTCTTTTCAGAGGGGTGTGTAAACAGCAGCCTTGCAGGAGCCCTAGGAGGAATGGCCACACGTGAAGATTTTGCTACCGAGAACTGCATACGGCATTGTGGGTGCTACTGCTCTTTTCAGATTCAGGGTATCAGTCAGTTGTTGTCAGAAACATCATGCAGAGGGCCAGCAAATGTCCCTAACACACCGCATCTGAGGCCAAACCCTCAGGAGGCGACTCAGGAGGTACCCCATCCCCTCCCCACGGCTCCCAGCCTGGCTCAGAGCCCAGTGAAAGGTGAGGACACTGGTGTGCTGCAACAAGATGCCTGGGTGGGAGTGGGGTTTGACACAAAGCATGTGCTCAATCCCATCTGTTACAGCGTGAAAGCCACTTGAGTCCTTCAAAAATGGGAAGTTTGCATAAAAAAACCTTTCCCATAATGGTACATACTCACCCGAAACCTCCAGAGGCTTGGGAGTGCCCGGGAGGGCGGCTACTCCCTGCTGTGCTGTGGGGTTCGGTGGCAGCACTGCCAGACACTGCAGCGTCCCCAGTGCCCTGTGTGACACAGAACCAGGGCAGCGTTGCCAGGGGCGCAGGGCGCTCAGGGACCGGGTTCTGCCCGGGCAGCTCCCTGCAGCCGCTATGGCAACCTGATGCAGCCCTTTGGTGCCCGGTGCTCTTGATGGGCAACCCGAGGCCACCCGTGGGCAGCTCAGTGCAGACTCTGGGCAACCAGACTGCCTTTGCTGGGACAATTGATCCCGTCCCTGGACAGCTCCCGCTGCCATCCATGGGCAACCCAGTACAGCCTTTGGGCGTCTGCTCCGGCCAATCAAGGGGACTTGTCTCCAACTTTTGATAACACCCATCAGGCCAACTGTCAGCACCCCTGTGCCACATAGTCCCCAGAAGAAACATTTTCATTTCCTTCATGTTACCACTTGAGGTTAACTGTGAGCTATGTATATGGCTCATCAAATACTCAGGCTGATACAGCTGTCTTCTCATTGCCGCCTTTGGTTTCCTCCCGTTTTCCCAGCTATTGCAGCTGCACACTGAGACCGGACCAAATGTTTTACAGCTTCTCAGGGGTGCACTGACACCCTGCCCCACCGCTCCTGCTTTCTGTGCACACATACACACGGAGCCGGCCTCCATGAGAAAGCAATGCCTCTGCTGCCAAAGATCTGAGATAGAGAAGAACTCCAACTGTTTTCTGTATACAAAGGTTAGCACACTTTGATTTCACTTTAAATACATGTCTTGCTTTAGTCGGGTTAAAATCGACTTCATGGCACCGGGAAACCAGTCAAATTCACAAGCTACGGGACTGTCGTGGTTTAGGCCAAAATCCACTACTGGGGACCTGTGGCACCCCAGATGGCACCGACAGATGCTCCCCTCTACCCCTCTTCAAAGAGAGAGGCAGAGGAGGAAAAAGAGACTTATGAGTTTAGAAGGAACTAAAGTACTTTAATGAAGTATTAATAATAAAAGAAAAGAAAAAATGAAAAATAGACACAAAACCCTATCAAGCTCCCGAGATGACAATGACGTCACCGGCTGGCACTGGGGCAGTCCCAGGCTGGACGCAGTGACGGACGGGAACTGGATTCTGGATCTGGATTCAGAATCGGGATCACAGGCAGATGAACAGAGTCCTCCTCAGACGTCGGCCGTTGAAGGAAGAGCTGCCCCTTTGATCCCTCAGCTTTTATACTGAGCATGAGGCAGATGGGATGGAATACCCTGTTGGTGAGTTTTGGGTCACCTGTCCTGTC
This sequence comes from Vanellus vanellus, assembly GCF_965231255.1. Classification (NCBI taxonomy): domain Eukaryota; kingdom Metazoa; phylum Chordata; class Aves; order Charadriiformes; family Charadriidae; genus Vanellus; species Vanellus vanellus. The sequence continues at coordinate 9,516 of NW_028127738.1, forward strand.
CGCTTCTCCCTGCAGGTGGGACTCCACTATGCTTTTCCGCTTCCGACCCTCCAACGGGGCAAATAACAAAGTTGGTTGGCCTTGGGGGTTATAGCAATAAGTATAAGCAGGAGCCTCTCTGCATACCATGTCTGGGCATCAGCTACAAACAAGTGGTCTTATCACTCTGAGAGAGTGAACGCTGTCTGCACAATATGCAGTTAATTTCAGTAGTTAGAAGAGGCCCAGCTAACAAGCGAAGTTACTGAACAAAATTGGTTCTGTTTTACCTCAAACCAGGACATTCCACCCCTTATTCCATACCATTTGCATCTTGCTCAGATTACTATTACTTTTATCTATCAAATTTACACACACACAGATTATATATATGAGATGGATACATGCAGGTCACTCATCTATGGTTTACATTTACCTACAAAAGTTATATGCAAAAGTCCATTTAGTTCATGATTGCAGGGTCTCATCTCAGGGCAGGAAAGATGGTACGAAATTCACTCTGGTTTGTGCCCACGGATAGCATGTTCATCTTGAAGAGCTTGCTGGATGCCACTTGATGAAGCTATCTCAGGTTTCATCACCTCTCTATTATCCTGAAAAGCACGTATGGAACACTGTTAGTATTATGTAGTGATCAGCATCATACTGCTCAGGATTGAGTATTCTCACCAAGGGTTAAATTCCCTTGAGGTACACATTGAACTTCTCCATCCTTCAGCATCACCCACCAAGTACATCCAGGTCCTTGAGCAAAAACAGTCCCACGAATGGGTTTGCTTTTGCCTGAAGCAGGAAAAACCCAAACAGTTTTCCCTAACAAATTCCTTCCATGCACCACAGGGACTTGATCCCCTTCTACAGTATGTAAAAGGTCTGATTGAGCAGGACCAGCTCGATTGATGGATCCCCTGGTGTTAACTAGCCGGGTAGCTTGCTCTAAATGCTTGTCCCAATTTTTAAAGGTTCCACCCCTCCTATTGCTTTTAGGGTGGTTTTTAACAGTCCATTGTATCGCTCAATCTTCCCAGAAGCTGGTGCATGATAGGGGATAGGATATATCCACTCTACGCCATCTTCTTTTGCCCAATTACTTATAAGATTGTTTTCAAAATGAGTCCCGTTGTCTGACTCAATTCTTTCTGGGCCGCCATGTCGCCACACGACTTGCTTTTCAAGGCCCAGGATAGTATTCCGGGCAGTGGCATGGGGTACGGCAGAGCTTTCCAACCATCCGGTGCTTGCTTCCACCATTGTAAGCACATAGCGCTTACCCTGGCGAGTTTGAGGGAGCGTGATGTAATCAGTTTGCCAAGCCTCCCCATACTTATATTTCAGCCACTGTCCCCCATACCACAAAGGTTTTAACCATTTAGCTTGCTTGATTTCGGCGCATGTTTCACAGTCGCGGATAACCTGCGCAATAGTGTCCATGGTTAAATCCACCCCTCGGTCATGGGCCCATTTATATGTTGCATCCCTTCCTTGATGACCGGAAGTGTCACGGGCCCACTGAGCTAAGAATAGTTCACCTTTATGTTCCCAGTCCAAGTCTGTCTGGAAAATTTGAGCAGCCTGATCCGCTTGCTGATTGTTTTGATGTTCCTCGGTGGCCCGACTCATGGGTACGTGGGCATCTACGTGATGTACCTTTACGACTAGGTTCGCTAGCCGCTCAGCAATGTCTTGCCACAGCTCAGCAGCCCAGACGGGTTTATCTCTGCGCTGCCAGTTGCTCTGCTTCCACTGCTTTACCCACCCCCACGGAGCATTTGCCACCATCCATGAGTCAGTATAGAGATAGAGTATTGGACACTTTTCTCGTTCAGCAACATCTAACGCCAGCTGGATGGCTTTTACCTCTGCAAATTGACTCGATTCACCTTGTCCTTCAGCAGCTTCCGTGACTTGTCATGTAGGACTCCACACAGCAGCTTTCCACCTTCCATGTTTTCCTAGAATACGACAAGACCCATCAGTAAACAAGGCATACTGTTTCTCATTATCTGACAGTTCATTATATGGTGCAGCTTCCTCAGCACGTGTCACCACCTCCTCTAGTGCCTTCCCCAAGTCTTTGCCTTCGGGCCAATTTGTGATGACTTCTACAATTCCTGGGCCATCTGGCTTTCCTATTCGAGCTCACTGCGTGATTAAGGCAACCCACTTACTCCAGGTAGCATCGGCGGCATGATGAGTAGAAGGAACTTTACCCTTGAACATCCAGCCCAGTACTGGTAATCGGGGCGCCAGGAGGAGCTGTGCCTCAGTACCAATTACTTCTGAAGCAGCTCTAACTCCTTCATATGCTGCCAAGATTTCTTTCTCAGTTGGAGCATAGTTGGCCTCGGAGCCTTTATATCCTCCACTCCAGAATCCTAGGGGTCGACCTCGAGTCTCCCCTGGTGCTTTCTGCCAGAGGCTCCAGGTAGGGCCATTGTCACCGGCTGCAGTGTAGAGCGCATTTCTAATGTCCCGTCCAGTTTGGACTGCTCCAAGGGCTACTGCATGCACAATCTCTTGTTTAATTTGCTCAAAGGCTTGTCATTGCTCAGGGCCCCACAGAAACTCATTTTTCTTTCGAGCCACTTCATAGAGAGGTTTCACAATCTGGCTATAACCTGGAATATGCATTCTCCAGAAACCCACAACACCTAAAAAGGCTTGTCTTTCCTTTTTGTTAGTAGGTGGGGACATAGATGTTATTCCGTTAATCATATACGTTGGGATCTGGTGACAGCCATCTTGCCACTTAATTCCCAAGAACCGGAGTTCTCGTGCAGGTCCCTTGACCTTACCTCCTTTAATGGCAAAACCTGCTTTCAGAAGAATCTTAATTATTTTCCTACTTTTGTGGAAAACTTCTTCCACCGAATTACCCCACACAATGATGTCATCGATGTATTGTAGGTGTTCTGGAGCTCCACCCTTCTCCAGTGCGGTCTGGATCAGTCCATGGCAAACAGTAGGGCTTTGTTTCCACCCCTGGGGCAGTCGATTCCAGGTGTACTGGACACCCCTCCAGGTGAAAGCAAACTGTGGCCTGCACTCTGCTGCTAAAGGAATAGAGAAAAAGGCATTAGCAATGTCAATTGTAGCATACCATTGGGCTGCCTTTGACTCCAGTTCATACTGAAGTTGTAGCATGTCTGGCACAGCTGCACTCAGTGGTGGTGTGACTTCATTCAGGCCACGACAGTCTACTGTTAATCTCCAGTCCCCGTCAGACTTTCGCACTGGCCATAGAGGGCTGTTAAAGGGTGAGCGAGTTTTGCTGATCACTCCTTGGCTCTCTAGCCGGCGAATCAGGGGATGGATGGGAATCAGGGAGTCTCGGTTGGTGCGATACTGTCGTCGATGCACCGTGGCAGTAGCCATTGGCACCTGCTGATCTTCAACCCTCAGCAGTCCCACAACAGAAGGGTCATCTGAAAGACCGGGTAAGGTAGACAGCTGTGTAACATCCTCAGTGTCTACAGCTGCTATACCAAAAGCCCACCGATACCCTTTTTGGTCTTTAAAACACCCTCTCTTGAGGTAGTCTATGCCAAGGATGCACGGAGCATCTGGACCAGTAACAATGGGGTGTTTCTCCCATTTATTCCCAGGTAGGCTCACTTCAGCCTCTAATACAGTCAGTTCTTGAGATCCGCCTGTCACTCCAGACATGGTGACAGTTTCTGCCCCTTTATGATTCAAGGGCAATAGGGTACACTGTGCACCAGTGTCCACCAGGGCTTTATACTTTTGTGGCTCTAATGTGCCAGGCCATCAAATCCACACAGTCCAATAAATTCGGTTGTCCCTCTCCTCCTCCTGGCCGGAGGCAGGGCACCTCTAACGTTGACCGTAGTACCTACGATTATCAGATCGGTTCCTACCTGGTCCGTAGGATCGCCTACCGTAGGTCAGAGCAGCCTTCCTCCTGTAAGAATCCTTTCTTCTATCTGCTTCATTTTGCAACTCAAGCACCCGTGCCTGTAGGGCTGACGTAGGTTCTTCATCCCGTTTCTTCATGTCTTCTCCATATTCACAGAGGCAAAACCACAGGATATCTCGTATCGGGTTTGATTTCTCTTGAGTCAGAGGGTGTTTTTTCTCTTGAGTAGGAGGGCGTTTCTTCTTAGCAGCTGCAACATGGGTCTGTGCAGGGAAAGAAGGAGTTTTTCCTCCACCTTGGTTAGTTTATCAAACAGTTTATCAGTTTGCTCAACTCATCGGTTTGCTCATCAGTTTGCAGAAGGAGAGAACTCAAGGGATAAGGGGGAGTGGAGTCAGATCCCTCCTCGGAGAGGCAAGCGAAACCCCTCACAGCCCCCCTCACCATCCCAATTGCCCTTGCATAATAGGTATGGGGCTTTGGAAATCGAGGACCAGGCGATTGAGGATGGAAAGGATGATCCCTCCAGTGAGATGCCCAGTGCTGGGCACCCACCCCCACGCCTCAGGACTTCCTCAACCAAGAAAGAAAGCAAGGTAATTGTAGTAGGTGACTCCCTTCTGAGGGGAACAGAGGGCCCTATCTGTAGACCGGAGACATCCCACAGGGAAGTCAGCTGCCTGCCTGGCGCCAGAATTAAGGACATACAGAGAAAACTCCCTTCCCTGGTTAAGACATCAGCTTACTACCCACTATTGATATTTCAGGTAGGTGGTGATGAGGAAGGTACCAGAAGGAGGCAGTTGGCTTTCTGGGCTGTGAGCGCACATTGCCGCCTCATGCTAAGCAGGTTCCCACCAGCCAGCACCCCCAAGTCCTTCTCGGCGAGGCTGCTCTCAATCCATTCTCCACCCAGCCTGTATTTGTGCATGGGATTGCCCTGATCCACGTGCAGGACCTTGCACTTGGCCTTGTTGTACATCACGAGCTCGGCACGGGCCCGCCTCTCCAGCCTGTCCAGGTCCCTCTGGATGGCATCCCTTCCCTCCAGCGTGTCGACTGCAACACGCAGCTGGGTGCCATTGGCAAACTTGCCGAGGGTGCGCTCCATCCCAACACCCATGTCACCGGCAAAGACGCTAAACAGCGCCAGTCCCAATAGCGACGCCTGAAGAATGCCGCTCCTCACTGGTCTCTACTTGGACATTGATCAGTTGACCGCAACTCTTTGAGTGCAGCCACCCAGCCAATTCCTTCTCCACCGAGTAGTCCATCCGTGGAACCCATGTCTCTCCAACTGGGAGACATGAACGTTGTGTGTGACAGCGTCAAATCCTTTCCGGGTAGGTGATAGTTGCTCTTCCCTTATCCACCAACGCTGTAATGCTACATTCACCGGTCTGTTCTCTCAAGCACTAGAGAAAACGTGGGCCCATTGCTGAACCCCAAACAAGACGCAGTGCCCAGATGAGGCCTGATGGGTGCTGAGCAGAGGTGATCAGCCTTGCGCCCTCTGGCTAGGGGAGAAAAATTGGAAAAACTCCCTGCAAGAGAGCCAAGTGCTGCCCCTGACTCCCCGTGGGGGGAACCAGGGGAGCCCAAGAGGGCTGGCCAGCAGTGCTGAAGCGTGGGGAGAGACTGTGAGACTTTGCTTGCTGGCTTGTTTTTCTTGTCTTTGTTGGTTGCTTTGTGACCACGTGCACAGCAGGTTATAACTATACCATCAAATTAGAGGACAGCTTCTGATAGTGCAAGGCATTCACTCTTTTTTCTATATGTTTCCCCATGCGGAAACGTATATCACGTTAGAACGTGAGGCAACATATGTTAGAATGTCAGACTCAAATAAAGAACCTGGGGATATAGAAACAGGTAGAGGCCATGCTTTGCTTCCAGACTCCCTATAGCACACTGTATTCATTTAGAAATGGAATGATTTTAACTCCTGAATAGCAATGTGCCCCCTAAACCGCACTGTGAGCGAGGAGAAGGGCCATGCAATATGATAAGTAATCTTATCCTTGAATTGTTTTGATCAGGTTGCATCACTGGTCTCCACGCAGAGTTTGTGAGCATTCCCTGGGGTATTCAGGGCATCCCAGATAAAATGCTCTGTTGTAAACAGGAGCAACAAATCTCAAAAATTTTGCAAAGTTCAAAGCAAGGCGGGGAGGAAGATTTTTATTTCAAAATAGAATTGATTTCACCCATTCCCGTGTATGGTGTCATAGGCGCATATTTCTCAGCAGCTGAACATGTCTTTCCACCCAGTCTGGAAAAGAATTCCTGGAGGTGAGGCAGAGGACGAGAGGCACAGCCTTTGGAGGCCTCTTCCCCTCTTTCTATTTGTCCTTAGGCGCTGGTTCTTCGATGTGCTGTGGGAGGAAGCAGGGGAGCCCAAAGGGCTGGCCAACAGTCCTGGAGTACGTGGACAGCCTGTGGGACGTTGTCCTGCAGCCTCCCAGGGAGGCATGGGACATTATCAAATGAACCCTCTTGCTGTATGTGCCTGGAGATATGTACCACGGCCACCGGAACCTGACGGGACCCTGGGAAGACACAGCCAAGACCTCACTGGCATGAAACACTGACGCCGAGCACGGGACCAGAGGTGGCAGACGGAATGAGCAGTGGCGTTGCGGTAACCCCCGAGGCATGTGCTGGGTCCGCAGCACTGCCAGGGCAAGCGCCGTGGGCAAGGACAGCCCATTGCCATGTCCCCGAGGAAGGGACAGTGACATCACTGAGCGATGGGTTCTGGTTTTCCCCGGCCCTGCCAGGTTCGGGCAGCCGGGGCAGCCAGGAGGCGTGCTTGCAGCAGCAGAGGTGAGCTGTACGGGGAAACCTCACCCTGGGGAACTGGGAGGGTTTCCCTCTTGAGGGGCCTGGGCATTTCCTCCACCCCTGCCCAGGCCAGCCAATGAGCATGGCCTCGCTTCCTTTTCTAGTGCGACATCTGCTGCTGCGAGGACCAGTGAGAGGGAGCAGCTTGTGATCGCTGTCTCTCCCCAGCCCACCTCCCCAGATAGACAGCATGGCCACAGAGCTGGACGACCACTGTCCCATATGCCTGGACAGCTGGGAGGAAGCCAGCTATGTGTTGCCATGCTGCCACCACTTCTGTCTCGTCTGCTTCTGGCGGTGGGCTGAGATAAAGCCCGAGTACCCCCTCTGCAAGAGGGAGGTGGATGCCGTCATACCTTCAGTGCAGACGGACTATTACTTCCCACAGTATCCCGTCAGACCACCTCCAGCATCACTAGCCGTCCCGTACCAGGCCCCCCACAGCCCTGCAGCTTCTCCACCACGGGCTGCTGGACAGCTGACCATGGCTGTAGTGGACAGGCTCGAGGCTCACGAATGGGCAAGCCTTTTCGCGGAGTACTCGCTTCTCCTGCAACACTTGCTGCCCTGGCTGCGCCAGGTGCTGGAGCTGATGTTTGAGGACCACCATCAGCAGGCGTCCATCGCAGAGGACATTATCTTGTCCTGCCTCGTCAGCTTTGGACCGGACAAAGATCTCCTGGTCTGGCTCCTGCGGCTCCTGCTACGTAAGCGCACAGCGATGTTTGTGAACGATCTTGTCAACGCTGTGACACGAATGTGCGGCAGGGGGGCCCACCATGTGCTGGAGCTGAAGGGCATCCATGCTCCTGGGGGGTGGGAGGGCAGCCCTGTTGCCTCCCGGGGAGGGTCTCCTGCACCCAGCCCAGCCCCCTCCGGCAGCCCTGCCACACACAACGTGGGCCAGCTCCCCAGCACCCCCACAGCTGCCCTTGCTGGGGATGCCGGCAGCTCCGCCTCTCCAGCTTGCCCAGGCCGTTATGACTTTAAACTACTCTTTCGAGCTGTTCACTTTCAGTGGTAGACAACACAGACCTCCTGTGCCCTGAGGGCTGTTTCAAGTCTAATTTGTAGGTGGCCACTGGGTGTCACTGTTGCTGCTCTTCAGAGAGACCTGTTCCCCTCACTCTCAAAAGAGGAGGCCTGAGGATTAATTTGGGGAAAAGAGGAACTCGCATTGATTTCGAGGTCTGCTTTTTCCTTTTTGCAGCGTGGAAAAGAGTAAGACAGAGAGACAAGACAGCACTGACCGATATCAGTAAAGGAGAAGAGCCACAGTAACTGCGATGTCGTTTCCATAGATAGTCTGCAAGGTCCGATCTGTATAGGTAAACGGAACTGCTCTGGGACGATATTGACAAAATTATGACAAAGTTTTCCATTAAGGAACAAATGTCCATTTAAGTTAAATCGAAAGTTGGTTTGATTGTTAAGGGAATAAAGGAGGACGCTGTCACGTTGCAGTTCTTAAAATAAAGACAGAGTTAGGCGTAAAAAAGAGATGCAGTGAAAATCCCCAAACTGTAAAGCAGCGTTAAAGTTAAACTTCCAACTCTGTACACGCTCATTAATGAAGGAGTGTTTGCCGTCCCCAACAAGCACAGCAAGTGGCCTGTGGACCTTGAAAGGCTGATCTATTTCATCCTGCTGTCAGAATTAAGTGTGGACTCATCTTGGCTTGCAAATAAGCCTCCGATACTACAACATAAGCACGTGGGCTTCCAATCCTTACCTTTAGGCTCATCTGTATTGGCAGGCTCTTCACCTGCTCAGAGGCACACTGACTTTCACAGGACTCGGTTCAACAATCTGTTTGTGTGGAAACGCCCCAGGTTCAAAATACATAGTGTAGGTCAGGAAGAATGCAATATCCTTTGCGCCTGAGAAATCAAATCAACTGTGTAGGCCATAAATATCTGTGAAACAGACACAAAGTGTTTCTAAAAATGGATGTGGTTCGACTGTGTTTAATGCACCTTGTGCTTAAGCATCTTTTGTCCGAAATAAGAACTTTCTATAGGAGCTTTTTTTCTTGCTAGGAGCAAACTTTTAGCAGAGAAGATCAACACTATAATTGTGTCCTGTGTTTTAGATCAAAGACTTGAAATTCGTGTATAACTAACATTATCCATTTGCAAGGTATTAAGTTGTTTGTAGGCTTCAGTGACCTGGCTTTTTCTGGATCATTTCTATTTTTAATGTTTTCCTCTTCCTTTCATTTTCCCTAGTCTTGCTTTTATTACCGACATACCTGTAGAAGCTTTTCTTGTTGCCCTTGACCTCTCTGGCAAGATTTAATTCTTTCAGGCCTTTAGCTTTCCTAACCTGGTCCCTGGCTGCTTGAAGGACCCTCTCCTGGATCTACTCTAGAAGGGCCTTCTCCTGGATCTCCTTCAGAACTCCCTCCCAAGCTGTCTTGGGACAGCTGGTCCTTGTCGTGAGCGACAGGGGAACGATCTGACTGCTTTCTCTTCTTCCTGGTTACTGGGGCAGCTTGTACCGATTTTGATGGAGATTGAGTAGTTTTGGTACTGCTCGTAGTGGCTGGAGTAGCTTGTGCCGGGACAGGCGGCGGCGTGGCTTGTGCCGCTGCAGGGCGGGGGCAGGGCTTGCGCCGGGACGGGCGGCGGAGGCGCCTGTGCCGTTGCGGTGTGTGTGTGGGGGGGGGTCGGCTGCCGGTGGTACCGGTGCCGCTGCAGGCGGCGGAGGCGCCTGTGCCGTTGCGGTGTGTGTGTGTGGGGGGGGTCGGCTGCCGGTGGTACCGGTGCCGCTGCAGGCGGCGGCGGCGCCTGTGCCGTTGCGGTGTGTGTGTGGGGGGGGGGGGGGGGGGGGGTCGGCTGCCGGTGGTACCGGTGCCGCTGCAGGCGGCGGCGGCGCGGCGGTGCAGGCGCCTGTGCCGTTGCGGTGGGGGGGGCGGCTGCGGCCGGGCCGGGCGGGGCCGCGGTTTGCGCCGCTGCAGATCGCCGAGCGGCTGCGCGGGTCTGAGTGGCGGCAGCGCCCGGTCCCCCTACTGCTCTCCCTGCACCGGTGTTTCACATGAAACCACCCCTGCATCACATTCAGGAAAACTGACAACAAAAGCACGGTCTTAACAGGGCACCAATCCTTATCCTCAGAGCCCAGAAGGTTGCCGTGCCCCACCTCTGATGGTGTCACATTAGCATAATTATCAAAGGGCGAAGTAAACATTCCCCAGGTAGAACCGAAAGTATAATTAATCACAGAATCCATCATGAGAGGCCCGAGATATACAGGTAGAGCCCTTACCCAACTCATCATGTTATACATCGGAATTGCGAATCACACCAAAACAGCACCTTTAAACCTTCGCATAAAAAGACAAAGAATAAATGAACTTTGAAACACATTTGGCAGGTTAAACCAAGCTGACTGCATTAAGGTCGAACAAAGCTGCTTAAAGGCATGATACAAGATTTCGTCTAAGAATGACATGATGCAAGCTGTCTGTTCTAATCTCTGAGCAAGCTGGAACTCAAACTATTTGGGCAATTTATCACAGGTCTGATCGAGCACTGCTTGGGCCCCACGTTGGGCGCCAATTAATCTGTCGTGGTTTAGGCCAAAATCCACTACTGGGGACCTGAGGCACCCCAGATGGCACCGACAGGTGCTCCCCTCTACCCTTCTTCAAAGAGAGAGGCAGAGGAGGAAAAAGAGACTTATGAGTTTAGAAGGAACTAAAGTACTTTGATGAAATATTATTAATAATATAAAAAGAAATAATGAAAAATATATACAAAACCGTATCAAGCTCCCGAGGTGACAATCACATCACCTGCTGGCACTGGGGCAGTTCCAGGCTGGATGGGAACTGGTTTCTGGATCTGGATTCAGGATCGGGATCACAGGCAGACAAACAGAGTCCTCCTCAGACGTCAGCCATTGAAGGAAGAGACCTGCCCCTTTGATCCCTCAGCTTTTATACTGAGCATGAGGCAGATGGGATGGAATACCCTGTTGGTGAGTTTTGGGTCACCTGTCCCGTCAGCTCCTCCCTGCAGGTGGGACTCCACTATGCTTTTCCACTTCTGACCCTCCAACGGGGCAAATAACAAAGTTGGTTGGCCTTGGGGGTTATAGCAATAAGTATAAACAGGATCTTCTCTGCATACCATGTCTGGGCATCAGCTACAAACAATTGGTCTTATCACTCTGAGAGTGAACATTGTCTGCACAATATGCAGTTAATTTCAGTAGTTAGAAGAGGCCCAGCTAACAAGCGAAGTTACTGAACAAAATTGGTTCTGTTTTACCTCAAACCAGGACAGTGACTCTCCAGCACGAAGTTCTCAACTACACCCAGTAGTAAGTGGTCCCCAAATCCCTCGTGCTCTGGGGACCACACCAAAGTCAGTAGACTACTCGCATGCTCTCCCTTTATGCAAGTAATTAAACTCCTTCCTTAATTTTGACTACAGCTCCAACAGCAGCAAATTCACTAAAATTACAAAACTACCACTCCCAGTTGTGCTAAGGCATGTCCAGTTTTGATAGACATGGGAGGAGACAGTTTGTCCCAAAGCCTCGACCATTTTAGCTCACCAAAAAAGAAACCATGGGTGCAAACGTGCGGCAGATACTAAGCAGGGGCGCCAATTTTCTGCACATCGGCCCAGGTCTGCCTAGTTATCGAAACTACTTAGTTCAAGTAGTACTTCTCTAAGTATCTCCCTGAGAATCTAACTACTTAGAAACCTAAGCACAAAATTGACTGCCAAAAGCTGTCCATCTTTCTGTTGCAGCGCTACGTTTTTGCTGTCCGTTACTACAGGATTACACTGGCTCATAAGCTGCCCTTCTGAAAATACCCCGATCCAGATCTTTTATAGCATCCGTCATGAGTCTACACGTACCCATAACATTGCCAAGTCGCCGTTTTCATGCCACTTTTGAATATTGCTCTCTCTCCTGTAAACACTCTACCTGCCTCTCATGGTTTGGGCCAAAACGGCCACAAGGCAAGTGACAGATGCTCCCCGCTCCCTCTCTTCAGTAAAAAAAAAAAGAGAGGCAGGAGAGAGAGAGAGAGAGAGAGACATACGAGTTTAGAAGGAACTAAACTGCTTTAATGAAATATTAATAGAAAAGTAAAAAGGAAATAATGAAATGTATAGAAAACCGTATCGAGCTCCCAGAATGACAGTCACCTCGCCAGCTGGCCCTGGGGAAGTCCCAGACCGGAATCATAGACGGATGGGAACTGGATTCCAGAGCTGCATTCAGGATCGAGACCAAACGCACACGAACAGACGGAGTCCTCCTCAGGCGTCGGCCATCGAAGAAAGAGGGCTGACCCTTTGATCCCTCAGCTTTTCTACTGCGCGTGAGGCAGATGGGATGGAATCCCCTGTTGGGCAATTTTGGGTCACCTGTCTAGTCCGCTCCTCCCCGCAGGTGCGACCCCTCTGCGCTTTTCCGCTTCCCACCCTCCAACGGGGCAAATAACCACGTTATCTGCCCTTGGGTGTTATAGCCCTAAGTCTAAGCAAGAGCCTCTCTGCATACCAGGCCTGGCATCAACTATCAACACAGGTCTCGTCACTCTGAGAGTGAACGGTTTCTGCATAATAGGCTGCTCTCTGCAGTAGTTAGAAGAGGCTTAGCTAAAAAGTGAAGTGACTGAAGAGAGAATCGGTTCCGTTTTACTTCAAACAAGGACAGATGCTATTTGTCCCATGATGGCATTGGTGGAGTACATCATGTCTGTTAAAAAGACAGAAAACAGGAACGGTCTGGGTGGGGAAGGCTGGAGAGGTTACCCCTTTTGTGGTGCAGGATAGGTCATACGCGTTTCTGCCAGGGCGTCATAAGTTATCTTTTGCAGTTGGGCACACAGCACAAGTTCCCACAACTCCAGTAAGTTTAACTCTCTGAGGGAGAGGATGAGAGAGAAAAGAGACTTACACGTTTAAAAAAGAAATTAAATGACTTTAATGAAAACCTCAACCAAAAAAAAGAGAGAAACTTAAGACACATGCACACTATATCCACAACTGTATTAAGAGAGAAAAGATCCTTTTATTGTGAACATGGCGTGCGGGAGCCCAGGAGTCACAGGGGTTCAGGCACTAACAGGAAACGGGCACCTACAAGGACAGAGTCAGAAAACGCTGGTAAAGCCCAAAGGCAGGACGAGACAGGACTTGGTTCCCCTTCCTTTGGGAAACACAGCCGGCAAGGAAGGGTTTCTAGCCCAGCTGGCATTGAGCAGGGGGTGGCTCTGGCGCCTTGTCCCCATGGGGAACTCCCTTTGAGACTGTGCGTCTGCAGGGATGCACAGTGCGCCTGTGCCACGCAGCAGGGCTCCATCGGGAGCCCCTGGGGAGCTGCCATGGACTTCTTCCCAAAGCCTGCACGGCACCATCCCTGGCCAACCCTTGCCAGCCCCTTGGACTGACTTAGCGCAGTTTAAGGAGTTGGGAAAGATGGGCAGCAGAGCCTGGGACTCACCTGGGCTTCTTCACCATCTGGACCTTTCTTCTTCTCTTCAGTCGCAGTCTTCTTCCTCTCTTCCTTCTTTTTTCTTCTTGTTTACATTCCATCTCCTCTTCCCAGGCCTCTGGTCTCTTCCTTTTGCTTTGGTTTTCGGTTTCCTGGAGGGAGCCTGCAAACCTTTCCATCCCACAGTGGATTGGAGAGGTAAAGCCAGGATCAACTGGATCAATCAGTTCTCCATTTAACCCAAGCTCACTCCTTTTACCTTTGTGCCTTTGAAAGGTTCTTTTGATCTTCTGCACATCGCAGGGACTCTGTCGTGGTCTCGGGGGCGGTTGGAGGAAAAGTGGTCGTGTCCTAAACCAGAAATGTTGGCGTTAGCAGGTGGCAAGGGATGCCCTGGAGGAGTAAGCGACTTTTTGGCAAATTGCTCCCTTAGCTCTCTAGAGAAGGTGCCTTGGGCTGGTTGGCATTAGCCCTTTCTTCCAAGGGCCTCACTTTCGAACACAACGTTCTCACAGGTGTGTGACACTCTGCTAATTTGCAGGGGCCATTCAGCAGACACCCTGCGGTCCCCTGCGGGCAAGAAAAGGCTTGCCCACTTCTTTCTCCTGCCGTTTCTTCTGCCCTCCCGAGACAGAACTCTGCAGATACCCCTTTGGTGCAACACCCCCTTCTGTGGTGGCAGGCTTTGCTTTTGGAGTCTGTCCTTGGCAGGTATTTTGTAGGTATTTCCTTTGACTAAGCACATTCCTAACACATTGGAGAAACCACCTTTCCACTTTCACTTACACTGCCCTGTTCTGGGGGATAAAAAAAAAAACACACAAAGCCACATGGCAATGAATGCTGGGAAGAGGCACAGCAGCTCCTTGGACTTATTAAGACATACCCTCCTCCACGAGACACATTGTTGCAGTGTTTGTGGACCTGCCATACCTCTGCTATTTCCAATCCTGCCTCCGTATCTGCCACTTCTACTTCCTTGAGGACTAGCAGAGAGTGTGGTGCCTCCAGGAAAGCTTTTGCCTGGTGCACCACGGCTGCTACCCCTGTACCTGGGGGAAGGGCAGCCCCCTCCTCCTCCTGCTGCTGCTGCTCCCTCCCGCTGCAAAGGAAAACAGAGTAAGAGCCCGTCAATGGAGACCACCAGCCCAGCGCTCCCAGAGCCTGCCCTGCCCTGCCCTGCCTGCAGCGTGGTGCGATGGGGCAGGACGGGCAGGGGGCCAGCAGCTGGAACCGCGGCTCTGGCTCAGCAGTTCCAGCTGGGATGCTCCTGAGAGCCGGCATGCCACCACGACAGCCCTGCCCAGCCCTCGCCCTGCCCTCCTCCTCCAAGCTGTGGGCAGCAGCAGAGGCTCCGTGTCCCCGCAGAACCAGGTCCAGCAGCCGCTGCCCAGCGGGTCCCCTTGCTCCTCCAGGTGACATCCTCCCTTGGGCTGCCACACCTGCATAGGGACACTCAAGGGACAAGTGAGCATGGCTCCTCCCGGCTCTGGCCGAGGAGCAGAGGTCAATTTAGTTCTGGGGACGGAGTGAAGCAGGAAGCACCTCAAGCGCTCCGCAATGTCGAAGGGTACCAAGGGCTGAGCTCTCTCCTGCTGCAGCGTGATGGGCACAGACTTCCTCCGGGTGAAGGGCAGCAGCATCCTCAATTCTGCAGACGTGCCGCTTGCAGGAGGACAAAAGGCCCTCCCTGCCTTTCTTTCCAAAACTTACCTGAGTGGTGATGTCCTCCTTTATTGACAGATGGGGCAAGCAGCGGTGCTTGCTTGGGATCATCCTACAAGAATCAGAGAGCGGTTAGAGAGCAGCCTCACAGCAGAAAGGGCCACTGGCAAGCTGCCAGGCGGCACCAGCAGCCTGAGAGCATTAGCGGTGGGACCCTCTGCCTTCCGGGGCTCACCCCACTCACCACACATCCTGCACAGCCATGGGTGGGGGAAAGGCCATTCTCACCTCTGCCTGGACCTCTAGCAGCTTCTCCAGGCTCCTGGGATTGAATGTCCTCCACTGGGCAAGAAGGAGTGGAAGAAGGTGAGCAGCGATGCATCTGCTGCTCGGCTGGAGGAGCGGTTGTTAGGGACAGAAACACTCACAGCGTGGCAGTGGCTCAGCTGCTTTTCCAGGTGCTTGATGGATGGGAGGCAGCTCACCCGTGCTCTCTTGTCTCCTTCTGGTGTCCTGTGCACCAGGAAGGGACAGGGAGGGAGCTGGGTCAAGCCCAAGCTGCCTCTTCTCCCTTTCTCTTGGCATTGCAGCTTCTTCTGCCCTTCCCTTCTGGGCACCAAAAGGTGACCAGGGGATTCAGGATGTAGAAATGCCCCTATTCCTTTGTGCCAGCGTGCTGCCTGTTCCCTGCCCAGGCTCTGCTCGGAGGGCAGAGGCCATTCACAGGATGCTATGGGCCCAGTTGGGAACCTCTCCTGCCCAGTCATGGGACGTGGCACCATGACTCACCTGAAAGTGGCAACACAGGAGCTGCTGGGCCAGGAGAGGATGATGGAGGTCCCATCCTCATCACTTCCTTCCTTTTCTGCTCTTGCTGCCTCCTTGTCAGCACTCAGCACCCACAGCTGGTCCAGGGCCAGGCAGAGCCGTGGGCGCAGGGTGGTGCCACATCTGAAGAGCGGAGAGGCAGGCAGGGAGCTGGAGGTGGAGCCTGCCGGAGCCCTGTCCCCCGCCTGCTGTTGGGGCAGACATGGGTGCATCCAGCAGCAAGGTGCCCCCGGGGGCTGAGGCTGGTGCCAGGGTGTCCCTGCCCCGCTGCCAGGGACAGGGCTGGGGGAAAGGCGGCTGGGCTTGCAGGCACTTACTGCAACTTGGCAATGAGCAGCTTCTGCTGGAGGAGGCAAAGGCACCTCTGGCTTCTCTTGCAGCCCTGGCTCAACCACTCATCCACGCTCAGCACCGCCGTGCCCTTGCTGAGAGGCTCCCTGCAGAGCAGAGAGCGGTGGGTATGTGAAAGGCTGCTGCTGTGGGGCCCGGCCATGCCCGCGTGTCCCCGAGCCCCAGGGAGAGCCCACCTAGAGCCACAGCAGCAGTTGGCCTGGCCCATTCCACCCGGGACTGGAGGACCCTGGCCGTGCCCAAAGGACACGGCCCAGGCAGCCACAGTAAGGATGGGATGCAGGGTGCTGCTGCTGGTGCTGCTTTGGGCCAGCACAGCTCCATCCTGCTGTCTCTGGTGGCTCTTGGCTGCAACTGACAAACACTGGGAGCTCAACGGAAGCTGGGTGGTTACCGGGAGGCACCGGGGCATGGCTTTTCTCCACTATGGCCATCTCTGTCTGGCACGGGGGAACCCAGAGCAGGACACAGCAGAGGGCACCCATCACCTCCCTCCACCCGCTGCCCACTTACAGCTAGTGTCGTCTGCGCGGCTGGCGCCGCTTGTTGCGCTGTGGCTGTCCCTGGCAGCCCGCGAGGGTCCTGCGGCGCTTTGGACAGCGTGCTGCTGGAGGCAGCCTGGCCGTGGTGGTGGTGTGCCCCACCAGGCCTGCGGGAGATGGATCCACCTCCATGGGCTCTGTGTCATCTGCGGGGGGATCCACCTCCATGGGCTCTTCCTCATCCCTCTTCTCTGGTGGGTCGACCTCCATGGGCTCATCTCGCCGGGCAGGGCTGCTGCTGCTGGCGCCAGCCCACTGGCGTTTCCTGGGCTGGGGAGGCATCCTCAGGGCTTCCAATGAGCCTCTTGTCCCTGGGCCCACTCAATGTAGGCACTGGTGCCACCCACTGTGGGCACTCGCCTCCCTTGGCCGCCTCCTCCTCTCGCAAGCAGGCTTGGCGTGAGTGTGCCTGGCTGCTGAGCGAGCTGTGGGCCAGCCACAGGGCTGCCTGCTTGCCTAACGGCCAGCCGGTGATGTCACCAACGGACGTTGCTGTGGCTGGGAGGGGGGCCCCTGAGGCCCTGAAGGCCCCATTGAGGGCGGCCCTTTTGCTTCCAGAGAGAAAGGCTGCCCCTGGAGCAGTGGGTCTGCCCTCCATGTCCCCTGGTGTGCCCTGGGCTCCAGCCCCCTCCTTGTGCCAGGCCTCAACAGGACAGCGGCCACAGTGTCAGAGGGCCTGGCCTGGTGCATGCTGCTGCGCAGGGGCGACAGGAGGAGTCCATTGTAGGGCCACCGAGGTCCTTGGGGCCTGGAGGAGGGGTGTTCAGTCTGCGGACGGGAAGGCCCATGGCGGGTTGCTGTCCCCGGCCGGTTCTTGCCTCAGCTACCCAATGGGTGGTTGAAGATGACGCCAGACCCACCCTGGTGTTGCACAGAGAAGATCTGCTGCTTGGTGGGGACTCTCTGTGCCTTCAGAGTTGAGGAAGAGACCTCAAGCACAGAGCTCGTTGCCTCAGTGATGTCATGTCATGTTCTTCATCAGCTGAATCAGTGCTTTATGGCTTAAAGAGAGACCTGGTGACATCCAATAAATTTAAAAAAAAAAAAAACAAAACCAAAACCAACCCCCTGACCGTTCCAATATTTCCGTTTCATTTTGATAAGATTTAACTTTGTGCTTTCTAGTTGTGGTGTGAGCAATTCTCTGTGTCGTTGCTTTCTTATGTAGAGCCTTAGTGCTTAGGTAGGTGTGTGACTTATTGAACCAGTACCAGAAAAATGATTCCTTAGAAACACCTTATATGCAGCCTGGTTTTCTGCATTGTTCAGGAGAGGCAGCTTCATGATGGAGTGTGGTGAACTGCTTGAGAATTCTTCATTGGAGTGCCTGCCTTTAGAGCAGCAGCTCTCTTAAATGACGGAGCTGTGCGGACCCTTCTGAGGCCACAAACAAGTGCAGGCTCAAGCGATGGAAATGCTGTATCTACGTAGTTCTTAGTATTCCACGCTTCGGTCTTGGAAGGCTGAGACACCTGGAAGAGCAGGTGCTCTTTCCTATAAAATACCCCCAAACCCCTCACCTACTGACAGCCTTTTTCTTTATGAACTTGATTGATGATGTACTGTGATCTTGGGTTGATTCCCCTATGTGGAATGACTAAAACATGCGGCTTGTATTTGAAGGGCTGGAATCTGAGCACAATTTGCTGCAAGTCTGAAGTGCCCCTGAGCAAAGGGAGCCACAGAAGTCAGGGCTGCAGCACAGGAGGGAATCCACGGAGCATCAGTGGGTGGGTGGCAGCAAAAGTTTTACTTGTGTGCTGAACCCCCACCCAGAGATTTGCAAGCTACAGCTGGCTTGTGGACTGGATAGTCTGGCACTACTTGACTGCCGGTTAAGATAGCAGACCCTCTAAGCAGTTGTCGACCTCTGAGTAGGCAGGTGGGTAACATGCCAGCAAGAGTGTTTGGGGGAGAAGAGAGCTGCTGCATGCACGCCTCTGGGATTCGGCTGCCCGTGGCAGGATATGCGTGAAGTTGGGTGTGTGTGCTGTCACGGGCAGATGCTCAAGGGCAGCTAAGAGCGAGCTGGAGCGCTCTGCTTTCACCCGGGAGAGAAAGGCTGCTGCTGAAAGCACAGGCTGGCAGGATCCTGACAGAGCCAAGGAGCAGAAAGGAAGGATTTAAACAATGGGGGAGTGCTCCTTTCAGCAGGGATGGCTATACCTTGGCACTTGGTGAGCTTGGTTTCATTCCTTTTTCCTCCATTGTCTCTCTCCTCCTTCTTTCCTTTCTGTTGTTGCAGCTCCTGGAAGTAGAGGAAAAAGACAGCTGTTGAGGATTGCCTTGGAGCCTTATCTCAGGAAAGCCTGAGCATCAGGTTGGCAGGTTTCCAAGCTGCTAGCCGTGCTTCCTTCCCATGAGCCCAGGACACAAGCCTTGGGGAGCCGCGGCTTTGCTTCCAGTATTTCTTTGTTCCCTGAGCACGCGTTTGCAAATTCTGTAACCTTTTGCCCTTGTCCCTCCGCAGGTTAAGGTGCAACATGCTGACTTTTGATCTGCCCATCTTAATCTCTCTCCTTCTCAGCAGCATTCCTGATTGTCTTATTTCCACAGGTTGTGCCAGTCTGGAGGAGAAACGTTTCCTTTTTGAGCTCAGGCACATGATCTGAGGACGCTCACCATTTCTGACTGTGCCTAATGATTTAGGTTCTTCCTGGAGACACCAAGAGGATTGCTGTGTTTGTCGCTCTGTGTGTCTTCATTGCTACTCGTACTCACAAAACAACTGGACCAAATTTGGGATCTGATGACTCAGGTTTCGACTTGCAGCTTCTTCTGCTTCTTTGGACCCTTGTTGCATAGGAGTTCCTGTGCTTTTGCCTTCTATTTGGTGCACACAAGCAGCGTATTGGCTTTGTGATCTGGGCATTATTGAGCATTTATTGTTCAATGTGGGCAAGCGTGACTCCCAGGGCCGTGAACACTTGGAAAACATGCTATGCAGTATTACCTGCAGGGTGTGGCAGACTGACCCAAATGATTCATGGTTTTGTTAATCCTTATACCTAGGAAAACAAATGTATGCAAAAGAAGGCCAGCAACACCAGAGTGTGAGGGATGGCCTTAAACGTGTGTTTTCCCATGAGATGTGACTTCTGTGTAGGCACCTAGTTCCAGGTACTGCAAATTTGTGTAGAATTTCTTGGGAAATGGCTGAGCTGCTGCATCTGCTCTTGAAGTGTCAGCTGGGAGAAAAGGCTGATACTCTTGAGGAACACCGAGTAATATCAGGTTGAGACCAATGAGTTTCCATTTGTGTGGGAAAAATAATACTTTGCATTGATTGAGCAGTTAGAAAGCTGCTAAGAAAGGACAATCTCCAGAGTGTTTTGAAAAATCATCACTTAGAATGCAGCTTAATGAAAATTGTCATGGGAGACCTGGGCTTAGGCCCACGAAAGTATGTAGGTATTGAAGAAGGCTGGTGCAAGAAGCGTTCCTTGCTGGTGGGTTGCCGTTAGCCTTGCGTCTGTGGAGGTGGTCGGCATGCGTTCACACAGCAACGCAAGCCAGAGCAGCTTCTCGACTGCTCTAATTCTCCCCTGGGTTGCCTCCAGCGCTGGGGGTGGGACAGGAGAGCTGTGGGCACTCCGCACTTCCCAAGGACTTCAGAGAGGCCTGCGGAAGAAAGGGCTCTGCCAGAGCAGAAAGGCAAATGTATGGCAATACTCGATAGCTTTCTTCTGTAGGAAGAAAGGAGGCAGTGGCAAATCCCGTTGCTCCAGTTACCACCCTTTCAACAGAGACCCTGAGGAGGACTGAAGTGTGCTGCTCTGTGCCAGTGAGGATTTGCCTGCAGTTTTGGATTTTCTGCTTTTACAGGCAGTATGTGCCTCATACATTTATTGTTACAGATTAGAGTTCTGCTGCGACTCTGGTGTTACTGGAGAGGGGGGATGTGGCACTGAAACACTTAGTGGTGCTCCTGGGCCCTGTTTTGAACTAGTTCCTAAAAAATGTGTTTTTTTTACCTCTGCTGGAGTTTGTCATGTTGAGTTCACTACTGAAATCCCACTTCAACATCCCTTTCAATGTCACAGGTAGAAGAGCCCAAGCAGTTCTCGCTGGTCCCTCCGGCAGTTGACTTCAGAAACAGGTCCTGTGTTTTGGTGAAAGAAAGTGTTGCTTGAGGAGGTGCGTGCGCTGTGTTGGTGTGAGTTGGGGTGGGGAAGATGGGAAGCAAAGTAGAGATTGAGCTGGGCTTTCTTAGGAGAAGGAGAAATGCCTTCAGCTCTGTGTTGGGTGCTAAACTCTTAAAGAAGATGCTGCTGTGGATTTGAAAAATCTTGAAAGGCTGTCCATTAGGAGTGGCCTAGAGAGGAATGGTATTTTGTAAATGACTCTGGAAAGAAGCCAGAGGAATAAGAACAGTGTCATGGTTTTGCTGCATTTTGATGGAGATTTACTTTAGTTCTGCCCTTAGTTGCTTATAATCAAAAATGCCGTTCTGACTGAAAGCACAGCGGCATGATAAGGTGCTGAGAAGTCTCTGGCTAGTTCTGCAGGTGGGACGCTGGTAGCCTTCCTTCAGAGGAGGTGTGGGAGAAATGTCTGTCTGTGGGGTCGGTGCGCTTTTGGGGAGGGGAGAAGATACCTCTGCCTGTGCAAGAGCACCGTCCCTGGCAAAGAGGTGCAGGGAGAGTGCCTGACCACCGCTCCTGCTGTGGACTGTAGCGTCTCCTTGTCTTTGTACCTACGCTGTGTGTCATTTTTCAGATTGTGAAATAAAACTCTCAAGTTCTGAGAGCTTTTTTCTCTGCCTGCATGACAAAGTCGTGTTTCAGCTTGAAACTCATCTGGTCTGTGTCTGCTCTGCCTGAAAAGACACCTGAAAGGAGTCTGCAGAGTTGGCGTGCCCATGGGGGGGATACCCAGCTGGCCCTTTGTGTGGGGTGGATGGTGGCGGATGCCCAGAGCAGTGGGCAGCAGCAATTCCTGCTGTTGGTACTTAACCGGGAACCGCTTTGGTAAAGGGGTGGAGATGGTGCTTTCTGTGGCATCTCTGGGGTCTCAGTCTTGCAGCAACACCTTTGACGTTGGAGGGGTGGACTGCTATAAGCTAAGTAAGCAACCTCTGACAAGACTGCAGGGGTAGTCCTTGTGTGGCAAAAAGCCTGGCAGTGTTTTCATGGAGCTCTGCCCACTTGCTTCTGTGGTCTACGTTATCAGTGCTACCCGCAGTGCTGTTTCCCTCCCCCATGAAAACGGGCGTTCTGCAGGACAGGATGTTTTACCTGCTGCGGTGTGTGATGCCTGGCCGTGGAAAGATGAGGCCAGATAGAATTTCCCCGGAACAAAACTGGACTGGGTCTGCAAAACTTGCTCTGTGTCAATAAAAACTGAGAGGACTAAATAGCTGGTAAGGTTTGATTATGAGCTGTAGCACAGAGTTGATACTGGAGGTATGATTCTCTATGGCTGTTGTGGTTTGGGCCGGATTGGCCACTGGGTGGCAGGACAGATGCTCTCGTCAACGTGTCTTCAAAGAGAGGCAGGAGAGAGAAAGAGAGACTCAGGATTTCAGAAGGAACTGAACTACTTGACTAAAACATTAAGAATAAAATAAAAAGGAAATAATGAAATATATACAAAACTGTATTGAACTCCCAGAATGGTTTTACGTGTAATAGTGGAAGTAGAGATGTGTGATTTTGTTGCTGTTGTTTTTTTTATCCTTGAGGACAGGCATAACAGTGGGAAATACTCAAAGTAAGGTGAAGAAAACTGAGCAGTTTCCACTAAACTAAAAATTGCAAGATCAGCAGAAGAGAGAGGAAATATTTCTTCTATAGCATAATTGTTATGGGTCTTTCTTAGCAGCCCTAGATTACAGTCCTTTTATTCAGCAGCAGAACCTGCACCTGTGTCATACATCTGGTACATGTCCTGAGGATGGCAACTAAGTATAAGCACAGCAGAATTGTACCCCATGTCGGGGTCATGCTCACTGAGCTGAGGCAGTCTTCCAGAACATATAAGTGAATTTGGGGACGCCCCTGCGTGTTGGAACTTCACAGTATTAATGATTCGATCAATAGAGTTTGAGGAACGTCAGCAAGTTTGTACTACTTTCTTTTCTTTATTGACTTTATAGAACAGCACTGAAGTTATTCATATAGATTCTTTAGGCAATTCAAATACTTTCACTGAATGACAGAAAGGCTGAGGTTGGAAGGGACCTCTGGATGTCATCTTGCGATAGCCGCCTGCTGCAGCAGAGACAGCCAGCGCCGCTCAGCCAGGGTCTGGCTCCATCTTCTCTGCAGCCTCCCATCAGGCTTTTTATGCATTGATCAATTCCCCTGCGAGCCTTCTCTTCACCAGGCTAAGCGGTGCCAGCTCGCTCAGCCCTTCCTCAGAGGAGAGATGCTGCAGTGCCTTTATCATCTTCACACTCCTTTGCCAGACTCTCTCTCCAGTCCAGCCCAGGACACCATCAGTGCTCCTGGTGGCAAGGGCGCACTGTTGGCTCATGATCAGCTGGGTGGCCACCAGGACCTGCAGGGCTTTTTACGCCAAGCTGCTTTCCAGCCGAGCAGCGCGCCAAATGTGCTGGTTCCTGGGGTTGTCCCTCGCCAGGTTCTGGACTTCACTTCTTTCTCCTGTTGAACTTCTTGTGGCTCCTGCCTTGGCAGGGTGTGAGCATGGGGTGATGCAGAGGGCAGAGCCAAGTGGTGCAGACTCTGAGCAGGAGGAAGGATTTGGGTGCCAGTGTTGCAGGGCATGACGGGGCAGTAGAGGCTGGTAGGAGAGCAGATCCCCAGGACGTGGGGGCAGATGATGTGGTGAGGAGGAGACCAGGCATGGGACGTTTAGCAGTGGGGCATGGTCCAGCCCTGGAGTCCCCCTTCTGACTGAACCGTTGGCTGGCATGTGTCCCAGCTGCTGGCCTGGCCCTGGTTTTGGCAGCTCCTGGGGCCTTGTTCTAGTTGTGCCGGCGGGGTGGCCTCTTGGGTGGCTGAGGTGAATGTTGGGTGCTGCTGGCCCTCCTCTTCGGGCCTCGCCGTGGCCCCCCACGGGAGAGGTCCCTGCTGCGGCTGGGAGTAGAGGGACCTGCGGCAACCTCCCCTGGATCCTCATGCAGCTCCTCCTGTTCCCCGTTGGTTGGAACAGGGGCATCGGGGGAGCTGCCGGGAGCCCCATGAAGAGCAGCGGTGGAGGTGTTGGGTCGCTCCTCTTCATCGTCTGCAGCAGGGCTGCGGGAGGTAGCTTGGCCAGGGCCAGGAGACCCCCTTCTGGAGGCAGCAGGAGGAGGGACAGCCAGGGGGTTGCCCTCCCGCTCCTCGGCAGCATGGCTGTCCTCGAGGCCCAGCAGACGGTGGGCCTCTGTGCTGCAGCGTTGCACGGCAACGTTGATAAGCTGCTGTACAAATGTCGCCGCGTGATCCTGGAGGCTGACCTGCAGCAGCTGGACCAGGACCTCTTCGTCCAGACCAAAGAAGCCCAGGACGGCCAGGATGAGGTCCTCCATCACAACGGCTGCTCAAGACTCCTCGGCAAAGATCAGCCCCAGCTGCTGTTGGAGCCAGGGCAGAAAGCGTTGGAGGAGAGCCGGGTGGTCGTCAAAGAGGAACGCCCAAGTATGGGGCTGGAGGCCGCCCACCAGAGCCCTGGGCACCGACTCCACTGCCAGCGGCTGAGGTGTTACAGAGCGGGGAGGGGGGCTGTGGGTGTCTGGGTGCCTGGGCGCTCCTCCGGCCTGCCGGGTGCCAACTGGTGCGGGGGCTGAGGCAGATGACGCGATTTGAACCTCTTCGAAGTCATTGTCTGCCCTCACCGAGTGCACGATGGATCGCACTCTTCTCTTGCAGAGAGGGCACTTGGGCTTGCTGTTAGCCCAGCGCAGGATGCACTGGTAACAGAATTGGTGGAGGCATGGCATGGCATAGGCGGCATCGTCCCAGCTGTCCAGGCACACTGGGCAGCGGTTGTCCAGGTCCATTGCCATGCTCTCCACTCGCTGCATCGTGCTAGGGGCAGCTGGGGGTGACAAAGTGCTCCCTCCCTGTGGCGCTGCAGCAGCCGGTGTCAGGCTGGAAAAGGAAGAGAGGCCACGGTCACTGGCTGGCCTGAGGAGGGCTGGAAGAAATGCCCAGGTCCCTCAAGAAAGAAACCCTCCCAGCTCCCCAGGGTGCGGTGTCCCCACACAGCTCACCTCTGCTGCTGCGAGCATGCCTCCTGACTGCCCCGGCTGCCTGAAGCTGACAGGGCCAGGGAAAATCCTTTGCGGGCTCTGGGGCACAGATGGAGAGCTGCCGCGAGCAACTAACTCCCCAGTCAGGACACCAGCGCCAAGGCTTGGCTCAACACTCCAGCCTCGCCAACTGCTCAGCTGGAATGCGGGTATGAACCAGCTGGATGGGACTCGGCGCCCGGATTTAAGCAGCGAGGGGCACGTGTTCACAATCCGTCGCTTGGTGACATCAGAGCCCATCCCTCCTCCCCTCCGTGCTTTGAACTTTGCCACATTCTTGAGATTTGTTCCTACAGTTTGCACCAGAGGTTTTGGGCTCTATTGAATTTTATGGGAGCTGTGATAAAAATTTTGATTCTTTTCAAAACCATCATCATCATCCTTGCATGGCTGTTCATAGTGGATGCAATCTCACCTAACAGTATTATTGCAACTTCCTGTCTCGTCATGAACTAAACCCTCTTTCAGTGGAGAGACGCGTGCCTCTGTGCGTCAAGTCAAAATCTGTTAAAACCAATGTCTGAAGTCACTGGAACTGTATCAAAGAAGCGCTATTTCTGCCCATTGATTAGGAAGGGAAACAGATCATGAACTCAGAGGTCAGGGTTTGCAGTGCACCCGCCTCAACAAAGCTTCAGATCACCTTCACTGTTTTGTGTAATTGCTCTTCCAAAGAGAAACAATCGTCTGCTAATACCAAATCAGCCTTGATACTAGCCCAGGTGGCCTCAGCTGTCCCGACTTGGCCTGGTCCTTTCCAAACCTTTACATAATCACGGGGTGTATTTTAGACTAATGTAAATATGTTGATAGCAACACACAATGAGCAGTGCCTCTTCAGCTGCTTCCAGTAGCTACTGTGTGCCCAGGAGAAGAGCAGAGGAGCTGAGGACAAGAGCTCGGCTTTCAAAACCTGACAAGATAGCTGCCTTAAAGACTGTGCTTAATGACTAAAAACTCTGACTGTGTTTTTCGTGAACTCAGTGAGCAGCTGTGAAACTGAGGGCTTATGGGACATAGGGCCACCAGGCCTGAGTGCTCTGCACTTTGAATTGCAGTCATTTTGCATGAGGTTATGCAAAGAGAAGAATATGCTCTCCTGCGATGCAAAACTATGTTATAGTGTGTCCTGCTTTGAGCGACACAGGACTAACTTCTCTTCTAATAGTTGGGAAGCCTGCACTTTTAGAAGACTCCAGTGTCTGAACTTGTGAAAATATGTACTTTATAGCTGGCTATGGTGTGTGGGTTTCAAGGGCTCAGAGATTTTGAGCTTGCCAGGCGCAGGGATGAGGAGGAGTGAGACGTGAGCACTTGACCCAAGCTGGCCGGCAAGATTATTTCATACCATACAAGATTATTTTCATACCATGAACATGAATGACATAAATTGGTCCAAACCCTTATTCTTCCGATGGGATGTCTGCTTCCTCCCTGGGCCCCAGCTTAAGGATATCACTAGGAAACTTCCAAGCCTGGTACGGCCCTCCGACTATTACCCATTATTGCTCTTCCGTGTGTGTGGTGGTGAAGCTGCAACATGTCTTCCTATGGCGATCAAAAGAGACTTCAGGGCCTTGGGACGGTTGGTAAGGGGATGTGGGGCACAGGTTATTTTTTCCTCTTTCCTTCCAGTTACAGGCAGCGACATTGGAAGAAACATACAGATAGGCCCAGTCTATTAATAGGTGGCTCCATGGCTGGTGTGACCAACAGAATTTTGTTTTTTTTGATAAGGGGATGGCCTACACAGCACCAGGCTTGCCGGCGTCAGATGGGATTCACTTGTCTCAAAGGGGGAAGAAGGTCTTTGCTCACCAGCTATCAGGGCTCCCTGACAGCGCTTAAAACGAGGCTCGAAGGGAGAGGGGGACAATATCAGGCTTGCCCGTGACAAGCTGTGAGATGACATGCCAAGGTTAGAGGGACAGGGTGCTAGCGAGGGCCCACAGGCTGTTGCTCTGAGATGTGCTGGCTACGCTGCAGGACACCTGAATTCTTCCAGCGATGAGGCAAGAAGGAAACACCAAGGAATGAAAGGGTGTTCCTCTAAGAAGGTGATAAGAAGGTGCCTCAAAAGGAGGCAGACACGACAGTTTTTCTCCTAAAATCACCGACTGAGAGGGTAGGACTGAATCCCCGTGGGTGGATTTACTCTTAGTTGCATACAAAGTATTTTCAGTGACTTTCTGGCACACCGTGAAAGTACAGTGGAAAGAGAAAAACCAAAGGCAAAAAAAATACCGGTAGACCGTATAACACACAAACAGATCATTTAATTTCTACTCATGGCTTTCAGCAGGAAGTGAAACTCTAATCAAGTATTTCCAAAGCATCTTAGCCAAACTGGGAATCCCTCCCACAACAGATTCAGTGAGTTCAGCTGAGCCTAAATGGAACCCAGCAGCCGCACAGTGCTGGGAAAGGTCTTGCGCATGCCCATGCACTTCTCCTCATCAATGAAGAGTGTGTTGGCTTTGACGGCCAGGTCATGCTGCAAGACCGACTTGGTATGAACCAGCATTTGCAGGGTGTCCTCGGTGTCTCTCAGGCGCTGCTGGAGGCTCTGGACCGTCTCGTTGATTTTGTGGACCTCGTTGACAAGGCTGGAAAACAGCAAGAAACCCTGGTTAACAGTGCCATCGTGGGGGTGGTTTCTAGCGTGGCATTGCTGAAGGGCCCCTTGGTCACAGGATTACCCCCTTCAGCGTGCTCAGACTAACTCAGACCCCCCGTTTCTGGCAGACGCATGGGAAAGCTGAGGGCAGAGCTCCTCCAGACCTCAGCGGGGAGGCATGGTTAAGTCTGCTCAAAGGCTTTGGCAACGCGCAGCCGCCTCTCCCAGAGCAGCTCGGGCCAGCAAGAAGAGGGATGAGCAGGTGTGGTTTCCTGTTCCTGCTTGGTTTGGGGGGTTTGTTGGCTCCCCCTCCTGGATTTCCCTGTGCAGGCATCCTCCCCATGCCCACAGATGCACACAAAGAAAACAGGACATCTGGGAGAGGCTAAAAGTGAATGTGAAACAAGGGGAGGATGGAAAAAACCCTTGTTGTACGAGATGCTGCAAAGGCTGTGGGGCTGGGTTTCAATTGCTCTGAAAAGGCTTCAGCTGGAGTCTTGCCCAACGGGCTCCCAGGAGGGGTGAACTTTGGGGTGCCTCAGAGGGGGTGCTGCTGGGCGCTCAGGCCAGCCTACTCCTCCACAGCTCCTCGGCGTGCAATCCCAAACAGACCACTGTGTCCTTGAAAGGATTTCCAGTGTCCTCGGAGAAGGTGAGGACAGCCCTTTCTGCTTCTCCATAGGGGGCACCCTTCCTTGCAGTTCCCCAAAAGGAAGGGCCTAAGGGATCTCAGCAGGATCCTGTTGGAGAGTAAAGGGCTCGTCCTTCAAAACTGAGCACATCCAACTGCCGGGAAGCAGGCTGGAGAGAAGATGGGGCTTACCCAAGCGGGAAGAATCCATCCCCTCATGCTTATGCTTAATTTTTCATGCAGTGCTACCCCTGGGTGCTACCAGCCGTAACTCCTCAAGGAGCCCACCAGACCCACGCTCCTGCCTTACCGCAGCTGGGCAGTGTCCCGGCACAGCTCCACGTTTGGTCTGCGTGTGCGCTCGTCCAGCCGGCTCTGAGCCACTTTTAAGGGAGGCCCTTGGTCCCTAATGGCCTTTTGGATGGCTTCTATGGTCTTCTCCACCTGGAAGATTTCCTGCAGCGTCTGGCGTAAAAAAGAAACCCATGCACAAATTAAATGTATCTTCTCAAGTGACAACATAATTACCCTTTCCTCTTGTCCATCTGCAGAACAATACAAGTTCAATAAGCAGACCCTGGGCTCAGACCCCTGTCATTCTGCTACACATCAAGGCGCAGAGCCAAGAGTAATTTTTCTTCAGGGAAAAAACTCTCTTGGCTCTTGCTGTCACATCAGAGGAGGTTTTGGAGCACTGATGGACCTATTGAATTCCCAGCTTCCCAAAATTACCGCTTGCTGGAACTAATCATCCATCAACAGTAACTCAGAGAGGGAAGGTTCTTCATGGATCCTCACTGAAAGACGTGGCATCAGCTCGCAGTGCTGCAAGCCCCGTCTTCCCTCAGTTACTCAATACAGTGTCGGGCACGTTTCAGGAAGCTTTCTATGAGACCCACAGCTCTGAGGCAGGTGTCCATCACTGATTTCCACTGACTCTGCTTGGCAAAGCAAACACACGCATGCCCATGCAGCAGCCCCAGAGCACGGAGAGTGAAAGCACGTCCTTGGAGGAGAAGCAAGCCTGCAACCCCCCCAGCAGGCAGCCCAGCAGAGGCCCAGCAAGGCCGTTCTGGAGGGCAGCCAGCGCTTCTGAAGGAACTACCAGGAGATGCAACCAGCATTGGCATTTTCTGCTGGCAATCCCTGTGCTCCCAGGCTGCCAGTGAGGATGCCCTAGCAAAAACAGACCCCTTGAGATGAAATTACGGTGCCAACTCCTAAGGGTCCCACCTCAGGGGCGTCACTAGGAAGTGACAGTGACACACCGAAAGGGAGGGGTTCCGACTACCTTGGCCAGGTGGGTCCGGATCTTGCT
Organism: Vanellus vanellus; assembly: GCF_965231255.1. Classification (NCBI taxonomy): domain Eukaryota; kingdom Metazoa; phylum Chordata; class Aves; order Charadriiformes; family Charadriidae; genus Vanellus; species Vanellus vanellus. The sequence continues at coordinate 38,848 of NW_028127738.1, forward strand.
CTTGGCATCGGCTGTCTCGCTGATGCGTTTGGTGAAGGCGATGTTCACCCTGTTGAACTGGCTCCGCATCTCGTTTGCCACCACCACCAGCAGGTTCTCGATGTTGTCCCGCAGCTTGGAGGAGGCCGCCCGTTGGCTCTGTGAGCGGAGGATGTTGTCGTCTGTGATCTTGGCCCAAGAGTCCGGCACCGAGATCCTTCAGGAGGTGAGGGGGAAGAAGAGGCCCCGGTAAGCCCGTAGTGCTGAAGCTGGACGTGGGCAGGCATGAAGCCTGCCTGGGAGCAGCACTGATTAAACGTATCTGAAATCTCCGTCTTTAATTTGAGCATAGGTTGTGGTTTAACTCTGGCCAGCAGCTAGGACCACACAGCCACTCTCAATGGAGGGGAAAGAGAAAGAACAGGACTCACGGGTGGAGATAGAGACAGTTTACTAGAACAACAACAGAAAATAGGAATGAGAAGAAGAGTACGAGTAAGGGTAAGAATAAAGGTAAGGTTAACAATAACAATAACAGTAAGAATAACAATAAGCAGAGAGAAACGGTCCCACTCAGGCAGCTGTCTCCAGGCGGGATGCACGTGCCTTGACAGTGGGCTGGGGACAAGCAGCTCCCTGCCAGGGAGAGGCACCGTGCATCCCGGGCACAGCTTGCTGCTGGCGTGCCGCCCAGCGTGCACTCACGTGGCATCGACCCGCTCCACCGCTGGGTAGTAGCTGATGCCGTGGGAGGTGCTCCTCAGGTGGTGACACTTGTCATCGATGCGGTGGGCCGCCTGCTTGTGGGCCAGGTCCCTCTCCAGCTCGTGCTGGGCCGCCCTGTTGGACCTTCAACATGCAAACAACAGCCATCGCTGGGGATGTTCAGGTGGAAGGGCTTCCTCCCCGCTCCAGTTCCCCGCAGCTCCCTCCCACGCAGCTCTGTCCTCCCATGAGCATCACTGCCCACTTCCCGGGGAGCCCGCCTGGCTTTTCCATCTGCAGGGTGTGGGGAGAGGTCGGGGTCTGCTGGGGGTCCACATCACAACTGCAAATGCACATCAGCCCTACGGCATGACATAAGGAGCTCCTCCTTACGCGAGCTGGGCTTTGGCTTCATCCAGGTACCGCTGCATCTTCTCCTGGCACGACCTGATGACATTGACTTCCTGGGTAAAGGACACATGGCCCCATCATCAGTGTCTGTACTCAGTTGTCCTGATGCCACTCGTCCCCTCAGACCTCCCCAACCCTGCACACAGCAAGAACTTGCCTGCTTGTCTTTCTGCCCAGAGTAAACAGGCAGGGAGTGGAGAAAGTGCCCCCAAACTGCGTGCATGTCTTTACTGCACTACTCCCTGAAGAGGAACACAGAACCCCCACACGCTACACAAACATGCAGCTGCTCTTCAGCTATTCCTTCCTCTGTACGGCCAAGTCATACCCACACGGCGTGGGCATGCTGCTGCCTGGGGGAACCCCATCCCCTGGCCCAGCAGGTTTTGGGGGGGTTGAAGAGCTGAGCACCTCCCCAGCGGTAAGGAGCCAGGTAGGGAAGAAGGCTGCAAAGCCTCTGTAGGGCAGTTTAGGTAAAACTGGCTTTAACACATGATCTGGGTGGCCCAACTTACCGTGAAGAGCTCTTTCTCCACATCATCATGGACGAGGTCAATGCCCATCCTCTTCTCCCGCTGAAGCAAGCACTGCTGAGCGACCTGTTGGGGACATGCCATCACTGTCGGGTGCAGAGGCAGGATTCTCTATAGAGAGAGTCCCCATCTCAAGAAATGGAAGAAAAGAAATTCTAGGCGGGCACAGAGGGGACACCAGGGGAACAAAGTGCCCAGGGCGGCTGCTTCAGCTGACCACAAGCAACCGAACTGCACCATACGCATCAAATCAACATGAGGGAGCACGTGTGTCCCGGCTGCAACCAGAGCTGTGGCACAGGCACCTGTGTCAGCCTTGATGCTGACCTCCCCAGGGTGTTGTAGGAAGACATGGGCTTCTGTCTCCCACTCCAGGAATTTGGATGTTCCGCCTACACAAATATTTGGTTAAGCAAATGGAGTTGTGATGAGCTCATAACGGGCTGATAGGGGATGCAGCAGATGGGAAGACATTGCAAACTTAACTTATGGTCTCTTCATAAAAACTCTCTAGGTCTTGCGGAGCTGCAGTGGAACTTAGTTAGACATTTGAATGGCTGCAGTTGTTCCAGCAGTAGGCTACAGCTTGCAGCCCACTGGACAGAGTGCTTACCTGGAGAGGGGCCTCCGTCTCGGCCAAGGCTCTCTCCAGTCTCTTCTTCATGTCTGTGAGCGTGTTGGTCTCCCCGATCATCTCATCCAGCTCACGGCAGAGCTCCCCTTTCCAAAACTCAATAGCATTCACACGTCCTCCCAGGCTTTTGGTGCTTTCTGCTTGTGTTTTCTTTGTCTGCTGGTATTTATCCCCAATCATGCGGGTGGTATCAACTCTCAGAGCCTCCGCATTGTGCCGGGAAGTCTCTGACTCTTTGTACTTGGTCAGGTTGGACCTGTACCAGTCGTCAGGGGTGTAGCGGGTGAAGAGGGTTGTTCTGTTGGAAATGTAAGGGAGCTTCTCGCTGGTGGTCATCCCCTGGGAAGTTTTGGAAAAGGGAGCCAAAGCTGGTTTGATGGCATCTCTTTTAGAGTAGGTGCTGGGCATCCAGGGGAGGCTGGAGCTCTGAGGCAACGGGTAGTACGGGAAACGGTCTTTATAGCTGGCAGTCATGGTGTTGATGGCAGGCAGAACCTTGGCACGTCTTGCCGTTAAGGGAAAGCCGACAGCCTCCATTCCTGACCACTGCTCTTCAAGTACTTGTCCTGCACAGAGGAGGAGATAGAAGACAACTTCCCTCAGTCAGCTCCTGCACTTGCCTTCCTTCTTACAGCAACACATGCAGCTTCTAACACAAACAGCAACGCACACAGCACCCACAGGTCACCTGTACAGGCCTAAAACTCTTGAAAGCAAATGCCTTCTCACAGCACCCCAAGCATTTGTATCTGGAAAGGGATTTGAATTTGTTTAGTATCTAGCCTCAAGTATTGAAATGCGGAGAAAAGCAAAGCATGGCTGCTCAGGAGAATGACAGATATTAGCCTTCATTCTCCTCAAATCTGTCAATCCCGTGAAAGTGTAGCTGGTGATTGTCTTGTGTTCATTGGCTTCTTTTGGTTGGCGTATGTGCTGATCTTCTAGTACTCCAGATGTCCTTTTCTCTTTCAAAGTGCCCTTTCCAGCCCCGATAGCTGCGCCCCTTTGGACCAACCCAGTGTGATTGGTGGGTCAGGGACTCAATCCTCACCCCCCACCTTCACTTGCATTGATGCTTTGCAGATCTATATCCAAATTTGACCCCCCTCCAGCTATTTCAGTCTCAAGAGAACAGCCCTCTCTTGACTTGCAAAGGAAGAAAAATGCCTACGCCTCACCTGACGTAAAATCGATGCACTTGGAAAGGAGAAATCCCAGACAGTCTTTTCAGAGGGGTGTGTAAACAGCAGCCTTGCAGGAGCCCTAGGAGGAATGGCCACACGTGAAGATTTTGCTACCGAGAACTGCATACGGCATTGTGGGTGCTACTGCTCTTTTCAGATTCAGGGTATCAGTCAGTTGTTGTCAGAAACATCATGCAGAGGGCCAGCAAATGTCCCTAACACACCGCATCTGAGGCCAAACCCTCAGGAGGCGACTCAGGAGGTACCCCATCCCCTCCCCACGGCTCCCAGCCTGGCTCAGAGCCCAGTGAAAGGTGAGGACACTGGTGTGCTGCAACAAGATGCCTGGGTGGGAGTGGGGTTTGACACAAAGCATGTGCTCAATCCCATCTGTTACAGCGTGAAAGCCACTTGAGTCCTTCAAAAATGGGAAGTTTGCATAAAAAAACCTTTCCCATAATGGTACATACTCACCCGAAACCTCCAGAGGCTTGGGAGTGTCCGGGAGGGCGGCTACTCCCTGCTGTGCTGTGGGGTTCGGTGGCAGCACTGCCAGACACTGCAGCGTCCCCAGTGCCCTGTGTGACACAGAACCAGGGCAGCGTTGCCAGGGGCGCAGGGCGCTCAGGGACCGGGTTCTGCCCGGGCAGCTCCCTGCAGCCGCTATGGCAACCTGATGCAGCCCTTTGGTGCCCGGTGCTCTTGATGGGCAACCCAAGGCCACCCGTGGGCAGCTCAGTGCAGACTCTGGGCAACCAGACTGCCTTTGCTGGGACAATTGATCCCGTCCCTGGACAGCTCCCGCTGCCATCCATGGGCAACCCAGTACAGCCTTTGGGCGTCTGCTCCGGCCAATCAAGGGGACTTGTCTCCAACTTTTGATAACACCCATCAGGCCAACTGTCAGCACCCCTGTGCCACATAGTCCCCAGAAGAAACATTTTCATTTCCTTCATGTTACCACTTGAGGTTAACTGTGAGCTATGTGTATGGCTCATCAAATACTCAGGCTGATACAGCTGTCTTCTCATTGCCGCCTTTGGTTTCCTCCCGTTTTCCCAGCTATTGCAGCTGCACACTGAGACCGGACCAAATGTTTTACAGCTTCTCAGGGGTGCACTGACACCCTGCCCCACCGCTCCTGCTTTCTGTGCACACATACACACGGAGCCGGCCTCCATGAGAAAGCAATGCCTCTGCTGCCAAAGATCTGAGATAGAGAAGAACTCCAACTGTTTTCTGTATACAAAGGTTAGCACACTTTGATTTCACTTTAAATACATGTCTTGCTTTAGTCGGGTTAAAATCGACTTCATGGCACCGGGAAACCAGTCAAATTCACAAGCTACGGGACTGTCGTGGTTTAGGCCAAAATCCACTACTGGGGACCTGTGGCACCCCAGATGGCACCGACAGATGCTCCCCTCTACCCCTCTTCAAAGAGAGAGGCAGAGGAGGAAAAAGAGACTTATGAGTTTAGAAGGAACTAAAGTACTTTAATGAAGTATTAATAATAAAAGAAAAGAAAAAATGAAAAATAGACACAAAACCCTATCAAGCTCCCGAGATGACAATGACGTCACCGGCTGGCACTGGGGCAGTCCCAGGCTGGACGCAGTGACGGACGGGAACTGGATTCTGGATCTGGATTCAGAATCGGGATCACAGGCAGATGAACAGAGTCCTCCTCAGACGTCGGCCGTTGAAGGAAGAGCTGCCCCTTTGATCCCTCAGCTTTTATACTGAGCATGAGGCAGATGGGATGGAATACCCTGTTGGTGAGTTTTGGGTCACCTGTCCTGTCCGCTTCTCCCTGCAGGTGGGACTCCACTATGCTTTTCCGCTTCCGACCCTCCAACGGGGCAAATAACAAAGTTGGTTGGCCTTGGGGGTTATAGCAATAAGTATAAGCAGGAGCCTCTCTGCATACCATGTCTGGGCATCAGCTACAAACAAGTGGTCTTATCACTCTGAGAGAGTGAACGCTGTCTGCACAATATGCAGTTAATTTCAGTAGTTAGAAGAGGCCCAGCTAACAAGCGAAGTTACTGAACAAAATTGGTTCTGTTTTACCTCAAACCAGGACATTCCACCCCTTATTCCATACCATTTGCATCTTGCTCAGATTACTATTACTTTTATCTATCAAATTTACACACACACAGATTATATATATGAGATGGATACATGCAGGTCACTCATCTATGGTTTACATTTACCTACAAAAGTTATATGCAAAAGTCCATTTAGTTCATGATTGCAGGGTCTCATCTCAGGGCAGGAAAGATGGTACGAAATTCACTCTGGTTTGTGCCCACGGATAGCATGTTCATCTTGAAGAGCTTGCTGGATGCCACTTGATGAAGCTATCTCAGGTTTCATCACCTCTCTATTATCCTGAAAAGCACGTATGGAACACTGTTAGTATTATGTAGTGATCAGCATCATACTGCTCAGGATTGAGTATTCTCACCAAGGGTTAAATTCCCTTGAGGTACACATTGAACTTCTCCATCCTTCAGCATCACCCACCAAGTACATCCAGGTCCTTGAGCAAAAACAGTCCCACGAATGGGTTTGCTTTTGCCTGAAGCAGGAAAAACCCAAACAGTTTTCCCTAACAAATTCCTTCCATGCACCACAGGGACTTGATCCCCTTCTACAGTATGTAAAAGGTCTGATTGAGCAGGACCAGCTCGATTGATGGATCCCCTGGTGTTAACTAGCCGGGTAGCTTGCTCTAAATGCTTGTCCCAATTTTTAAAGGTTCCACCCCTCCTATTGCTTTTAGGGTGGTTTTTAACAGTCCATTGTATCGCTCAATCTTCCCAGAAGCTGGTGCATGATAGGGGATAGGATATATCCACTCTACGCCATCTTCTTTTGCCCAATTACTTATAAGATTGTTTTCAAAATGAGTCCCGTTGTCTGACTCAATTCTTTCTGGGCCGCCATGTCGCCACACGACTTGCTTTTCAAGGCCCAGGATAGTATTCCGGGCAGTGGCATGGGGTACGGCAGAGCTTTCCAACCATCCGGTGCTTGCTTCCACCATTGTAAGCACATAGCGCTTACCCTGGCGAGTTTGAGGGAGCGTGATGTAATCAGTTTGCCAAGCCTCCCCATACTTATATTTCAGCCACTGTCCCCCATACCACAAAGGTTTTAACCATTTAGCTTGCTTGATTTCGGCGCATGTTTCACAGTCGCGGATAACCTGCGCAATAGTGTCCATGGTTAAATCCACCCCTCGGTCATGGGCCCATTTATATGTTGCATCCCTTCCTTGATGACCGGAAGTGTCACGGGCCCACTGAGCTAAGAATAGTTCACCTTTATGTTCCCAGTCCAAGTCTGTCTGGAAAATTTGAGCAGCCTGATCCGCTTGCTGATTGTTTTGATGTTCCTCGGTGGCCCGACTCATGGGTACGTGGGCATCTACGTGATGTACCTTTACGACTAGGTTCGCTAGCCGCTCAGCAATGTCTTGCCACAGCTCAGCAGCCCAGACGGGTTTATCTCTGCGCTGCCAGTTGCTCTGCTTCCACTGCTTTACCCACCCCCACGGAGCATTTGCCACCATCCATGAGTCAGTATAGAGATAGAGTATTGGACACTTTTCTCGTTCAGCAACATCTAACGCCAGCTGGATGGCTTTTACCTCTGCAAATTGACTCGATTCACCTTGTCCTTCAGCAGCTTCCGTGACTTGTCATGTAGGACTCCACACAGCAGCTTTCCACCTTCCATGTTTTCCTAGAATACGACAAGACCCATCAGTAAACAAGGCATACTGTTTCTCATTATCTGACAGTTCATTATATGGTGCAGCTTCCTCAGCACGTGTCACCACCTCCTCTAGTGCCTTCCCCAAGTCTTTGCCTTCGGGCCAATTTGTGATGACTTCTACAATTCCTGGGCCATCTGGCTTTCCTATTCGAGCTCACTGCGTGATTAAGGCAACCCACTTACTCCAGGTAGCATCGGCGGCATGATGAGTAGAAGGAACTTTACCCTTGAACATCCAGCCCAGTACTGGTAATCGGGGCGCCAGGAGGAGCTGTGCCTCAGTACCAATTACTTCTGAAGCAGCTCTAACTCCTTCATATGCTGCCAAGATTTCTTTCTCAGTTGGAGCATAGTTGGCCTCGGAGCCTTTATATCCTCCACTCCAGAATCCTAGGGGTCGACCTCGAGTCTCCCCTGGTGCTTTCTGCCAGAGGCTCCAGGTAGGGCCATTGTCACCGGCTGCAGTGTAGAGCGCATTTCTAATGTCCCGTCCAGTTTGGACTGCTCCAAGGGCTACTGCATGCACAATCTCTTGTTTAATTTGCTCAAAGGCTTGTCATTGCTCAGGGCCCCACAGAAACTCATTTTTCTTTCGAGCCACTTCATAGAGAGGTTTCACAATCTGGCTATAACCTGGAATATGCATTCTCCAGAAACCCACAACACCTAAAAAGGCTTGTCTTTCCTTTTTGTTAGTAGGTGGGGACATAGATGTTATTCCGTTAATCATATACGTTGGGATCTGGTGACAGCCATCTTGCCACTTAATTCCCAAGAACCGGAGTTCTCGTGCAGGTCCCTTGACCTTACCTCCTTTAATGGCAAAACCTGCTTTCAGAAGAATCTTAATTATTTTCCTACTTTTGTGGAAAACTTCTTCCACCGAATTACCCCACACAATGATGTCATCGATGTATTGTAGGTGTTCTGGAGCTCCACCCTTCTCCAGTGCGGTCTGGATCAGTCCATGGCAAACAGTAGGGCTTTGTTTCCACCCCTGGGGCAGTCGATTCCAGGTGTACTGGACACCCCTCCAGGTGAAAGCAAACTGTGGCCTGCACTCTGCTGCTAAAGGAATAGAGAAAAAGGCATTAGCAATGACAATTGTAGCATACCATTGGGCTGCCTTTGACTCCAGTTCATACTGAAGTTGTAGCATGTCTGGCACAGCTGCACTCAGTGGTGGTGTGACTTCATTCAGGCCACGACAGTCTACTGTTAATCTCCAGTCCCCGTCAGACTTTCGCACTGGCCATAGAGGGCTGTTAAAGGGTGAGCGAGTTTTGCTGATCACTCCTTGGCTCTCTAGCCGGCGAATCAGGGGATGGATGGGAATCAGGGAGTCTCGGTTGGTGCGATACTGTCGTCGATGCACCGTGGCAGTAGCCATTGGCACCTGCTGATCTTCAACCCTCAGCAGTCCCACAACAGAAGGGTCATCTGAAAGACCGGGTAAGGTAGACAGCTGTGTAACATCCTCAGTGTCTACAGCTGCTATACCAAAAGCCCACCGATACCCTTTTTGGTCTTTAAAACACCCTCTCTTGAGGTAGTCTATGCCAAGGATGCACGGAGCATCTGGACCAGTAACAATGGGGTGTTTCTCCCATTTATTCCCAGGTAGGCTCACTTCAGCCTCTAATACAGTCAGTTCTTGAGATCCGCCTGTCACTCCAGACATGGTGACAGTTTCTGCCCCTTTATGATTCAAGGGCAATAGGGTACACTGTGCACCAGTGTCCACCAGGGCTTTATACTTTTGTGGCTCTAATGTGCCAGGCCATCAAATCCACACAGTCCAATAAATTCGGTTGTCCCTCTCCTCCTCCTGGCCGGAGGCAGGGCACCTCTAACGTTGACCGTAGTACCTACGATTATCAGATCGGTTCCTACCTGGTCCGTAGGATCGCCTACCGTAGGTCAGAGCAGCCTTCCTCCTGTAAGAATCCTTTCTTCTATCTGCTTCATTTTGCAACTCAAGCACCCGTGCCTGTAGGGCTGACGTAGGTTCTTCATCCCGTTTCTTCATGTCTTCTCCATATTCACAGAGGCAAAACCACAGGATATCTCGTATCGGGTTTGATTTCTCTTGAGTCAGAGGGTGTTTTTTCTCTTGAGTAGGAGGGCGTTTCTTCTTAGCAGCTGCAACATGGGTCTGTGCAGGGAAAGAAGGAGTTTTTCCTCCACCTTGGTTAGTTTATCAAACAGTTTATCAGTTTGCTCAACTCATCGGTTTGCTCATCAGTTTGCAGAAGGAGAGAACTCAAGGGATAAGGGGGAGTGGAGTCAGATCCCTCCTCGGAGAGGCAAGCGAAACCCCTCACAGCCCCCCTCACCATCCCAATTGCCCTTGCATAATAGGTATGGGGCTTTGGAAATCGAGGACCAGGCGATTGAGGATGGAAAGGATGATCCCTCCAGTGAGATGCCCAGTGCTGGGCACCCACCCCCACGCCTCAGGACTTCCTCAACCAAGAAAGAAAGCAAGGTAATTGTAGTAGGTGACTCCCTTCTGAGGGGAACAGAGGGCCCTATCTGTAGACCGGAGACATCCCACAGGGAAGTCAGCTGCCTGCCTGGCGCCAGAATTAAGGACATACAGAGAAAACTCCCTTCCCTGGTTAAGACATCAGCTTACTACCCACTATTGATATTTCAGGTAGGTGGTGATGAGGAAGGTACCAGAAGGAGGCAGTTGGCTTTCTGGGCTGTGAGCGCACATTGCCGCCTCATGCTAAGCAGGTTCCCACCAGCCAGCACCCCCAAGTCCTTCTCGGCGAGGCTGCTCTCAATCCATTCTCCACCCAGCCTGTATTTGTGCATGGGATTGCCCTGATCCACGTGCAGGACCTTGCACTTGGCCTTGTTGTACATCACGAGCTCGGCACGGGCCCGCCTCTCCAGCCTGTCCAGGTCCCTCTGGATGGCATCCCTTCCCTCCAGCGTGTCGACTGCAACACGCAGCTGGGTGCCATTGGCAAACTTGCCGAGGGTGCGCTCCATCCCAACACCCATGTCACCGGCAAAGACGCTAAACAGCGCCAGTCCCAATAGCGACGCCTGAAGAATGCCGCTCCTCACTGGTCTCTACTTGGACATTGATCAGTTGACCGCAACTCTTTGAGTGCAGCCACCCAGCCAATTCCTTCTCCACCGAGTAGTCCATCCGTGGAACCCATGTCTCTCCAACTGGGAGACATGAACGTTGTGTGTGACAGCGTCAAATCCTTTCCGGGTAGGTGATAGTTGCTCTTCCCTTATCCACCAACGCTGTAATGCTACATTCACCGGTCTGTTCTCTCAAGCACTAGAGAAAACGTGGGCCCATTGCTGAACCCCAAACAAGACGCAGTGCCCAGATGAGGCCTGATGGGTGCTGAGCAGAGGTGATCAGCCTTGCGCCCTCTGGCTAGGGGAGAAAAATTGGAAAAACTCCCTGCAAGAGAGCCAAGTGCTGCCCCTGACTCCCCGTGGGGGGAACCAGGGGAGCCCAAGAGGGCTGGCCAGCAGTGCTGAAGCGTGGGGAGAGACTGTGAGACTTTGCTTGCTGGCTTGTTTTTCTTGTCTTTGTTGGTTGCTTTGTGACCACGTGCACAGCAGGTTATAACTATACCATCAAATTAGAGGACAGCTTCTGATAGTGCAAGGCATTCGCTCTTTTTTCTATATGTTTCCCCATGCGGAAACGTATATCACGTTAGAACGTGAGGCAACATATGTTAGAATGTCAGACTCAAATAAAGAACCTGGGGATATAGAAACAGGTAGAGGCCATGCTTTGCTTCCAGACTCCCTATAGCACACTGTATTCATTTAGAAATGGAATGATTTTAACTCCTGAATAGCAATGTGCCCCCTAAACCGCACTGTGAGCGAGGAGAAGGGCCATGCAATATGATAAGTAATCTTATCCTTGAATTGTTTTGATCAGGTTGCATCACTGGTCTCCACGCAGAGTTTGTGAGCATTCCCTGGGGTATTCAGGGCATCCCAGATAAAATGCTCTGTTGTAAACAGGAGCAACAAATCTCAAAAATTTTGCAAAGTTCAAAGCAAGGCGGGGAGGAAGATTTTTATTTCAAAATAGAATTGATTTCACCCATTCCCGTGTATGGTGTCATAGGCGCATATTTCTCAGCAGCTGAACATGTCTTTCCACCCAGTCTGGAAAAGAATTCCTGGAGGTGAGGCAGAGGACGAGAGGCACAGCCTTTGGAGGCCTCTTCCCCTCTTTCTATTTGTCCTTAGGCGCTGGTTCTTCGATGTGCTGTGGGAGGAAGCAGGGGAGCCCAAAGGGCTGGCCAACAGTCCTGGAGTACGTGGACAGCCTGTGGGACGTTGTCCTGCAGCCTCCCAGGGAGGCATGGGACATTATCAAATGAACCCTCTTGCTGTATGTGCCTGGAGATATGTACCACGGCCACCGGAACCTGACGGGACCCTGGGAAGACACAGCCAAGACCTCACTGGCATGAAACACTGACGCCGAGCACGGGACCAGAGGTGGCAGACGGAATGAGCAGTGGCGTTGCGGTAACCCCCGAGGCATGTGCTGGGTCCGCAGCACTGCCAGGGCAAGCGCCGTGGGCAAGGACAGCCCATTGCCATGTCCCCGAGGAAGGGACAGTGACATCACTGAGCGATGGGTTCTGGTTTTCCCCGGCCCTGCCAGGTTCGGGCAGCCGGGGCAGCCAGGAGGCGTGCTTGCAGCAGCAGAGGTGAGCTGTACGGGGAAACCTCACCCTGGGGAACTGGGAGGGTTTCCCTCTTGAGGGGCCTGGGCATTTCCTCCACCCCTGCCCAGGCCAGCCAATGAGCATGGCCTCGCTTCCTTTTCTAGTGCGACATCTGCTGCTGCGAGGACCAGTGAGAGGGAGCAGCTTGTGATCGCTGTCTCTCCCCAGCCCACCTCCCCAGATAGACAGCATGGCCACAGAGCTGGACGACCACTGTCCCATATGCCTGGACAGCTGGGAGGAAGCCAGCTATGTGTTGCCATGCTGCCACCACTTCTGTCTCGTCTGCTTCTGGCGGTGGGCTGAGATAAAGCCCGAGTACCCCCTCTGCAAGAGGGAGGTGGATGCCGTCATACCTTCAGTGCAGACGGACTATTACTTCCCACAGTATCCCGTCAGACCACCTCCAGCATCACTAGCCGTCCCGTACCAGGCCCCCCACAGCCCTGCAGCTTCTCCACCACGGGCTGCTGGACAGCTGACCATGGCTGTAGTGGACAGGCTCGAGGCTCACGAATGGGCAAGCCTTTTCGCGGAGTACTCGCTTCTCCTGCAACACTTGCTGCCCTGGCTGCGCCAGGTGCTGGAGCTGATGTTTGAGGACCACCATCAGCAGGCGTCCATCGCAGAGGACATTATCTTGTCCTGCCTCGTCAGCTTTGGACCGGACAAAGATCTCCTGGTCTGGCTCCTGCGGCTCCTGCTACGTAAGCGCACAGCGATGTTTGTGAACGATCTTGTCAACGCTGTGACACGAATGTGCGGCAGGGGGGCCCACCATGTGCTGGAGCTGAAGGGCATCCATGCTCCTGGGGGGTGGGAGGGCAGCCCTGTTGCCTCCCGGGGAGGGTCTCCTGCACCCAGCCCAGCCCCCTCCGGCAGCCCTGCCACACACAACGTGGGCCAGCTCCCCAGCACCCCCACAGCTGCCCTTGCTGGGGATGCCGGCAGCTCCGCCTCTCCAGCTTGCCCAGGCCGTTATGACTTTAAACTACTCTTTCGAGCTGTTCACTTTCAGTGGTAGACAACACAGACCTCCTGTGCCCTGAGGGCTGTTTCAAGTCTAATTTGTAGGTGGCCACTGGGTGTCACTGTTGCTGCTCTTCAGAGAGACCTGTTCCCCTCACTCTCAAAAGAGGAGGCCTGAGGATTAATTTGGGGAAAAGAGGAACTCGCATTGATTTCGAGGTCTGCTTTTTCCTTTTTGCAGCGTGGAAAAGAGTAAGACAGAGAGACAAGACAGCACTGACCGATATCAGTAAAGGAGAAGAGCCACAGTAACTGCGATGTCGTTTCCATAGATAGTCTGCAAGGTCCGATCTGTATAGGTAAACGGAACTGCTCTGGGACGATATTGACAAAATTATGACAAAGTTTTCCATTAAGGAACAAATGTCCATTTAAGTTAAATCGAAAGTTGGTTTGATTGTTAAGGGAATAAAGGAGGACGCTGTCACGTTGCAGTTCTTAAAATAAAGACAGAGTTAGGCGTAAAAAAGAGATGCAGTGAAAATCCCCAAACTGTAAAGCAGCGTTAAAGTTAAACTTCCAACTCTGTACACGCTCATTAATGAAGGAGTGTTTGCCGTCCCCAACAAGCACAGCAAGTGGCCTGTGGACCTTGAAAGGCTGATCTATTTCATCCTGCTGTCAGAATTAAGTGTGGACTCATCTTGGCTTGCAAATAAGCCTCCGATACTACAACATAAGCACGTGGGCTTCCAATCCTTACCTTTAGGCTCATCTGTATTGGCAGGCTCTTCACCTGCTCAGAGGCACACTGACTTTCACAGGACTCGGTTCAACAATCTGTTTGTGTGGAAACGCCCCAGGTTCAAAATACATAGTGTAGGTCAGGAAGAATGCAATATCCTTTGCGCCTGAGAAATCAAATCAACTGTGTAGGCCATAAATATCTGTGAAACAGACACAAAGTGTTTCTAAAAATGGATGTGGTTCGACTGTGTTTAATGCACCTTGTGCTTAAGCATCTTTTGTCCGAAATAAGAACTTTCTATAGGAGCTTTTTTTCTTGCTAGGAGCAAACTTTTAGCAGAGAAGATCAACACTATAATTGTGTCCTGTGTTTTAGATCAAAGACTTGAAATTCGTGTATAACTAACATTATCCATTTGCAAGGTATTAAGTTGTTTGTAGGCTTCAGTGACCTGGCTTTTTCTGGATCATTTCTATTTTTAATGTTTTCCTCTTCCTTTCATTTTCCCTAGTCTTGCTTTTATTACCGACATACCTGTAGAAGCTTTTCTTGTTGCCCTTGACCTCTCTGGCAAGATTTAATTCTTTCAGGCCTTTAGCTTTCCTAACCTGGTCCCTGGCTGCTTGAAGGACCCTCTCCTGGATCTACTCTAGAAGGGCCTTCTCCTGGATCTCCTTCAGAACTCCCTCCCAAGCTGTCTTGGGACAGCTGGTCCTTGTCGTGAGCGACAGGGGAACGATCTGACTGCTTTCTCTTCTTCCTGGTTACTGGGGCAGCTTGTACCGATTTTGATGGAGATTGAGTAGTTTTGGTACTGCTCGTAGTGGCTGGAGTAGCTTGTGCCGGGACAGGCGGCGGCGTGGCTTGTGCCGCTGCAGGGCGGGGGCAGGGCTTGCGCCGGGACGGGCGGCGGAGGCGCCTGTGCCGTTGCGGTGTGTGTGTGGGGGGGGGTCGGCTGCCGGTGGTACCGGTGCCGCTGCAGGCGGCGGAGGCGCCTGTGCCGTTGCGGTGTGTGTGTGTGGGGGGGGTCGGCTGCCGGTGGTACCGGTGCCGCTGCAGGCGGCGGCGGCGCCTGTGCCGTTGCGGTGTGTGTGTGGGGGGGGGGGGGGGGGGGGTCGGCTGCCGGTGGTACCGGTGCCGCTGCAGGCGGCGGCGGCGCGGCGGTGCAGGCGCCTGTGCCGTTGCGGTGGGGGGGGCGGCTGCGGCCGGGCCGGGCGGGGCCGCGGTTTGCGCCGCTGCAGATCGCCGAGCGGCTGCGCGGGTCTGAGTGGCGGCAGCGCCCGGTCCCCCTACTGCTCTCCCTGCACCGGTGTTTCACATGAAACCACCCCTGCATCACATTCAGGAAAACTGACAACAAAAGCACGGTCTTAACAGGGCACCAATCCTTATCCTCAGAGCCCAGAAGGTTGCCGTGCCCCACCTCTGATGGTGTCACATTAGCATAATTATCAAAGGGCGAAGTAAACATTCCCCAGGTAGAACCGAAAGTATAATTAATCACAGAATCCATCATGAGAGGCCCGAGATATACAGGTAGAGCCCTTACCCAACTCATCATGTTATACATCGGAATTGCGAATCACACCAAAACAGCACCTTTAAACCTTCGCATAAAAAGACAAAGAATAAATGAACTTTGAAACACATTTGGCAGGTTAAACCAAGCTGACTGCATTAAGGTCGAACAAAGCTGCTTAAAGGCATGATACAAGATTTCGTCTAAGAATGACATGATGCAAGCTGTCTGTTCTAATCTCTGAGCAAGCTGGAACTCAAACTATTTGGGCAATTTATCACAGGTCTGATCGAGCACTGCTTGGGCCCCACGTTGGGCGCCAATTAATCTGTCGTGGTTTAGGCCAAAATCCACTACTGGGGACCTGAGGCACCCCAGATGGCACCGACAGGTGCTCCCCTCTACCCTTCTTCAAAGAGAGAGGCAGAGGAGGAAAAAGAGACTTACGAGTTTAGAAGGAACTAAAGTACTTTGATGAAATATTATTAATAATATAAAAAGAAATAATGAAAAATATATACAAAACCGTATCAAGCTCCCGAGGTGACAATCACATTACCTGCTGGCACTGGGGCAGTTCCAGGCTGGATGGGAACTGGTTTCTGGATCTGGATTCAGGATCGGGATCACAGGCAGACAAACAGAGTCCTCCTCAGACGTCAGCCATTGAAGGAAGAGACCTGCCCCTTTGATCCCTCAGCTTTTATACTGAGCATGAGGCAGATGGGATGGAATACCCTGTTGGTGAGTTTTGGGTCACCTGTCCCGTCAGCTCCTCTCTGCAGGTGGGACTCCACTATGCTTTTCCACTTCTGACCCTCCAACGGGGCAAATAACAAAGTTGGTTGGCCTTGGGGGTTATAGCAATAAGTATAAACAGGAGCCTCTCTGCATACCATGTCTGGGCATCAGCTACAAACAATTGGTCTTATCACTCTGAGAGTGAACATTGTCTGCACAATATGCAGTTAATTTCAGTAGTTAGAAGAGGCCCAGCTAACAAGCGAAGTTACTGAACAAAATTGGTTCTGTTTTACCTCAAACCAGGACAGTGACTCTCCAGCACGAAGTTCTCAACTACACCCAGTAGTAAGTGGTCCCCAAATCCCTCGTGCTCTGGGGACCACACCAAAGTCAGTAGACTACTCGCATGCTCTCCCTTTATGCAAGTAATTAAACTCCTTCCTTAATTTTGACTACAGCTCCAACAGCAGCAAATTCACTAAAATTACAAAACTACCACTCCCAGTTGTGCTAAGGCATGTCCAGTTTTGATAGACATGGGAGGAGACAGTTTGTCCCAAAGCCTCGACCATTTTAGCTCACCAAAAAAGAAACCATGGGTGCAAACGTGCGGCAGATACTAAGCAGGGGCGCCAATTTTCTGCACATCGGCCCAGGTCTGCCTAGTTATCGAAACTACTTAGTTCAAGTAGTACTTCTCTAAGTATCTCCCTGAGAATCTAACTACTTAGAAACCTAAGCACAAAATTTACTGCCAAAAGCTGTCCATCTTTCTGTTGCAGCGCTACGTTCTTGCTGTCTGTTACTACAGGATTACACTGGCTCATAAGCTGCCCTTCTGAAAATACCCCGATCCAGATCTTTTATAGCATCCGTCATGAGTCTACACGTACCCATAACATTGCCAAGTCGCCGTTTTCATGCCACTTTTGAATATTGCTCTCTCTCCTGTAAACACTCTACCTGCCTCTCATGGTTTGGGCCAAAACGGCCACAAGGCAAGTGACAGATGCTCCCCGCTCCCTCTCTTCAGTAAAAAAAAAAAGAGAGGCAGGAGAGAGAGAGAGAGAGAGAGACATACGAGTTTAGAAGGAACTAAACTGCTTTAATGAAATATTAATAGAAAAGTAAAAAGGAAATAATGAAATGTATAGAAAACCGTATCGAGCTCCCAGAATGACAGTCACCTCGCCAGCTGGCCCTGGGGAAGTCCCAGACCGGAATCATAGACGGATGGGAACTGGATTCCAGAGCTGCATTCAGGATCGAGACCAAACGCACACGAACAGACGGAGTCCTCCTCAGGCGTCGGCCATCGAAGAAAGAGGGCTGACCCTTTGATCCCTCAGCTTTTCTACTGCGCGTGAGGCAGATGGGATGGAATCCCCTGTTGGGCAATTTTGGGTCACCTGTCTAGTCCGCTCCTCCCCGCAGGTGCGACCCCTCTGCGCTTTTCCGCTTCCCACCCTCCAACAGGGCAAATAACCACGTTATCTGCCCTTGGGTGTTATAGCCCTAAGTCTAAGCAAGAGCCTCTCTGCATACCATGCCTGGCATCAACTATCAACACAGGTCTCGTCACTCTGAGAGTGAACGGTTTCTGCATAATAGGCTGCTCTCTGCAGTAGTTAGAAGAGGCTTAGCTAAAAAGTGAAGTGACTGAAGAGAGAATCGGTTCCGT
This sequence comes from Vanellus vanellus, assembly GCF_965231255.1. Classification (NCBI taxonomy): domain Eukaryota; kingdom Metazoa; phylum Chordata; class Aves; order Charadriiformes; family Charadriidae; genus Vanellus; species Vanellus vanellus. Next base: position 56,480 of record NW_028127738.1, read on the forward strand.
TTTACTTCAAACAAGGACAGATGCTATTTGTCCCATGATGTCATTGGTGGAGTACATCATGTCTGTTAAAAAGACAGAAAACAGGAACGGTCTGGGTGGGGAAGGCCGGACAGGTTACCCCTTTTGTGGTGCAGGATAGGTCATACGCGTTTCTGCCAGGGCGTCATAAGTTATCTTTTGCAGTTGGGCACACAGCACAAGTTCCCACAACTCCAGTAAGTTTAACTCTCTGAGGGAGAGGATGAGAGAGAAAAGAGACTTACACGTTTAAAAAAGAAATTAAATGACTTTAATGAAAACCTCAACCAAAAAAAAGAGAGAAACTTAAGACACATGCACACTATATCCACAACTGTATTAAGAGAGAAAAGATCCTTTTATTGTGAACATGGCGTGCGGGAGCCCAGGAGTCACAAGGGTTCAGGCACTAACAGGAAACGGGCACCTACAAGGACAGAGTCAGAAAACACTGGTAAAGCCCAAAGGCAGGACGAGACAGGACTTGGTTCCCCTTCCTTTGGGAAACACAGCCGGCAAGGAAGGGTTTCTAGCCCAGCTGGCATTGAGCAGGGGGTGGCTCTGGCGCCTTGTCCCCATGGGGAATGCCCTTTGAGACTGTGCGTCTGCAGGGATGCACAGTGCGCCTGTGCCACGCAGCAGGGCTCCATCGGGAGCCCCTGGGGAGCTGCCATGGACTTCTTCCCAAAGCCTGCACGGCACCATCCCTGGCCGACCCTTGCCAGCCCCTTGGACTGACTTAGCGCAGTTTAAGGAGTTGGGAAAGATGGGCAGCAGAGCCTGGGACTCACCTGGGCTTCTTCACCATCTGGACCTTTCTTTTTCTCTTCAGTCGCAGTCTTCTTCCTCTCTTCCTTCTTTTTTCTTCTTGTTTACATTCCATCTCCTCTTCCCAGGCCTCTGGTCTCTTCCTTTTGCTTTGGTTTTCGGTTTCCTGGAGGGAGCCTGCAAACCTTTCCATCCCACAGTGGATTGGAGAGGTAAAGCCAGGATCAACTGGATCAATCAGTTCTCCATTTAACCCAAGCTCACTCCTTTTACCTTTGTGCCTTTGAAAGGTTCTTTTGATCTTCTGCACATCGCAGGGACTCTGTCGTGGTCTCGGGGGCGGTTGGAGGAAAAGTGGTCGTGTCCTAAACCAGAAATGTTGGCGTTAGCAGGTGGCAAGGGATGCCCTGGAGGAGTAAGCGACTTTTTGGCAAATTGCTCCCTTAGCTCTCTAGAGAAGGTGCCTTGGGCTGGTTGGCATTAGCCCTTTCTTCCAAGGGCCTCACTTTCGAACACAACGTTCTCACAGGTGTGTGACACTCTGCTAATTTGCAGGGGCCATTCAGCAGACACCCTGCGGTCCCCTGCGGGCAAGAAAAGGCTTGCCCACTTCTTTCTCCTGCCGTTTCTTCTGCCCTCCCGAGACAGAACTCTGCAGATACCCCTTTGGTGCAACACCCCCTTCTGCGGTGGCAGGCTTTGCTTTTGGAGTCTGTCCTTGGCAGGTATTTTGTAGGTATTTCCTTTGACTAAGCACATTCCTAACACATTGGAGAAACCACCTTTCCACTTTCACTTACACTGCCCTGTTCTGGGGGATAAAAAAAACCCACACAAAGCCAGAAGGCAATGAATGCTGGGAATAGGCACAGCAGCTCCTTGGACTCATTAAGACATACCCTCCTCCACGAGACACATTGTTGCAGTGTTTGTGGACCTGCCATACCTCTGCTATTTCCAATCCTGCCTCCGTATCTGCCACTTCTACTTCCTTGAGGACTAGCAGAGAGGGTGGTGCCTCCAGGAAAGCTTTTGCCTGGTGCACCACGGCTGCTACCCCTGTACCTGGGGGAAGGGCAGCCCCCTCCTCCTCCTCCTGCTGCTGCTCCCTCCCGCTGCAAAGGAAAACAGCGTAAGAGCCCGTCAATGGAGACCACCAGCCCAGCGCTCCCAGAGCCTGCCCTGCCCTGCCCTGCCTGCAGCGTGGTGCGATGGGGCAGGACGGGCAGGGGGCCAGCAGCTGGAACCGCGGCTCTGGCTCAGCAGTTCCAGCTGGGATGCTCCTGAGAGCCGGCATGCCACCACGGCAGCCCTGCCCAGCCCTCGCCCTGCCCTCCTCCTCCAAGCTGTGGGCAGCAGCAGAGGCTCCGTGTCCCCGCAGAACCAGGTCCAGCAGCCACTGCCCAGCGGGTCCCCTTGGTCCTCCAGGTGACGTCCTCCCTTGGGCTGCCACACCTGCATAGGGACACTCAAGGGACAAGTGAGCATGGCTCCTCCCGGCTCTGGCCGAGGAGCAGAGGTCAATTTAGTTCTGGGGACGGAGTGAAGCAGGAAGCACCTCAAGCGCTCCGCAATGTCGAAGGGTACCAAGGGCTGAGCTCTCTCCTGCTGCAGCGTGATGGGCACAGATATCCTCCGGGTGAAGGGCAGCAGCATCCTCAATTCTGCAGACGTGCCGCTTGCAGGAGGACAAAAGGCCCTCCCTGCCTTTCTTTCCAAAACTTACCTGAGCGGTGATGTCCTCCTTTATTGACAGATGGGGCAAGCAGCGGTGCTTGCTTGGGATCATCCTACAAGAATCAGAGAGCGGTTAGAGAGCAGCCTCACAGCAGAAAGGGCCACTGGCAAGCTGCCAGGCGGCACCAGCAGCCTGAGAGCATTAGCGGTGGGACCCTCTGCCTTCCGGGGCTCACCCCACTCACCACACATCCTGCACAGCCATGGGTGGGGGAAAGGCCATTCTCACCTCTGCCTGGACCTCTAGCAGCTTCTCCAGGCTCCTGGGATTGAATGTCCTCCACTGGGCAAGAAGGAGTGGAAGAAGGTGAGCAGCGATGCCTCTGCTGCTCGGCTGGAGGAGCGGTTGTTAGGGACAGAAACACTCACATGGTGGCAGCGGCTCAGCTCCTTCTCCAGGTGCTTGATGGATGGGAGGCAGCTCACCCGGGCTCTCTTGTCTCCTTCTGGTGTCCTGTGCACCAGGAAGGGACAGGGAGGGAGCTGGGTCAAGCCCAAGCTGCCTCTTCTCCCTTTCTCTTGGCATTGCAGCTTCTTCTGCCCTTCCCTTCTGGGCACCAAAAGGTGACCAGGGGATTCAGGATGTAGAAATGCCCCTATTCCTCCGTGCCAGCGTGCTGCCTGCTCCCTGCTCAGGCTCTGCTCGGAGGGCAGAGGCCATTCACAGGATGCTATGGGCCCAGTTGGGAACCTCTCCTGCCCAGTCATGGGACGTGGCACCATGACTCACCTGAAAGGGGCAACACAGGAGCTGCTGGGCCAGGAGAGGATGATGGAGGTCCCATCCTCATCACTTCCTTCCTTTTCTGCTCTTGCTGCCTCCTTGTCAGCACTCAGCACCCACAGCTGGTCCAGGGCCAGGCAGAGCCGTGGGCGCAGGGTGGTGCCACATCTGAAGAGCGGAGAGGCAGGCAGGGAGCTGGAGGTGGAGCCTGCCGGAGCCCTGTCCCCCGCCTGCCGTTGGGGCAGACATGGGTGCATCCAGCAGCAAGGTGCCCCCGGGGGCTGAGGCTGGTGCCAGGGTGTCCCTGCCCCGCTGCCAGGGACAGGGCTGGGGGAAAGGCGGCTGGGCTTGCAGGCACTTACTGCAACTTGGCAATGAGCAGCTTCTGCTGGAGGAGGCAAAGGCACCTCTGGCTTCTCTTGCAGCCCTGGCTCAACCACTCATCCACGCTCAGCACCGCCGTGCCCTTGCTGAGAGCCTCCCTGCAGAGCAGAGAGCGGTGGGTATGTGAAAGGCTGCTGCTGTGGGGCCCGGCCATGCCCGCGTGTCCCCGAGCCCCAGGGAGAGCCCACCTAGAGCCACAGCAGCAGTTGGCCTGGCCCATTCCACCCGGGACTGGAGGACCCTGGCCGTGCCCAAAGGACACGGCCCAGGCAGCCACAGTAAGGATGGGATGCGGGGTGCTGCTGCTGGTGCTGCTTTGGGCCAGCACAGCTCCATCCTGCTGTCTCTGGTGGCTCTTGGCTGCAACTGACAAACACTGGGAGCTCAACGGAAGCTGGGTGGTTACCGGGAGGCACCGGGGCATGGCTTTTCTCCACTATGGCCATCTCTGTCTGGCACGGGGGAACCCAGAGCAGGACACAGCAGAGGGCACCCATCACCTCCCTCCACCCGCTGCCCACTTACAGCTAGTGTCGTCTGCGCGGCTGGCGCCGCTTGTTGCGCTGTGGCTGTCCCTGGCAGCCCGCGAGGGTCCTGCGGCGCTTTGGACAGCGTGCTGCTGGAGGCAGCCTGGCCGTGGTGGTGGTGTGCCCCACCAGGCCTGCGGGAGATGGATCCACCTCCATGGGCTCTGTGTCATCTGCGGGGGGATCCACCTCCATGGGCTCTTCCTCATCCCTCTTCTCTGGTGGGTCGACCTCCATGGGCTCATCTCGCCGGGCAGGGCTGCTGCTGATGGCGCCAGCCCACTGGCGTTTCCTGGGCTGGGGAGGCATCCTCAGGGCTTCCAATGAGCCTCTTGTCCCTGGGCCCACTCAATGTAGGCACTGGTGCCACCCACTGTGGGCACTCGCCTCCCTTGGCCGCCTCCTCCTCTCGCAAGCAGGCTTGGCGTGAGTGTGCCTGGCTGCTGAGCGAGCTGTGGGCCAGCCACAGGGCTGCCTGCTTGCCTAACGGCCAGCCGGTGATGTCACCAACGGACGTTGCTGTGGCTGGGAGGGGGGCCCCTGAGGCCCTGAAGGCCCCATTGAGGGCGGCCCTTTTGCTTCCAGAGAGAAAGGCTGCCCCTGGAGCAGTGGGTCTGCCCTCCATGTCCCCTGGTGTGCCCTGGGCTCCAGCCCCCTCCTTGTGCCAGGCCTCAACAGGACAGCGGCCACAGTGTCAGAGGGCCTGGCCTGGTGCATGCTGCTGCGCAGGGGCGACAGGAGGAGTCCATTGTAGGGCCACCGAGGTCCTTGGGGCCTGGAGGAGGGGTGTTCAGTCTGCGGACGGGAAGGCCCATGGCGGGTTGCTGTCCCCGGCCGGTTCTTGCCTCAGCTACCCAATGGGTGGTTGAAGATGACGCCAGACCCACCCTGGTGTTGCACAGAGAAGATCTGCTGCTTGGTGGGGACTCTCTGTGCCTTCAGAGATGAGGGAAGAGAACTCAAGCACAGAGCTCGTTGCCTCAGTGATGTCATGTCATGTTCTTCATCAGCTGAATCAGTGCTTTATGGTTTAAAGAGAGACCTGGTGACATCCAATAAATTTAAAAAAAACCCAAAAACTAAAACAACAACAAACCTGTGACCGTTCCAATATTTCCGTTTCATTTTGATAAGATTTAACTTTGTGCTTTCTAGTTGTGGTGTGAGCAATTCTCTGTGCCGTTGCTTTCTTAGGCAGAGCCTTAGTGCTTAGGTAGGTGTGTGACTTATTGAACCAGTACCAGAAAAATGATTCCTTAGAAAGACTTTATATGCAGCCTGGTTTTCTTCATTGTTCAGGAGAGGCAGCTTCATGATGGAGTGTGGTGAACTGCTTGAGAATTCTTCATTGGAGTGCCTGCCTTTAGAGCAGCAGCTCTCTTAAATGACGGAGCTGTGCGGACCCTTCTGAGGCCACAAACAAGTGCAGGCTCAAGCGATGGAAATGCTGTATCTACGTAGTTCTTAGTATTCCACGCTTCGGTCTTGGAAGGCTGAGACACCTGGAAGAGCAGGTGCTCTTTCCTATAAAATACCCCCAAACCCCTCACCTACTAACAGCCTTTTTCTTTATGAACTTGATTGATGATGTACTGTGATCTTGGGTTGATTCCCCTATGTGGAATGACTAAAACATGCGGCTTGTATTTGAAGGGCTGGAATCTGAGCACAATTTGCTGCAAGTCTGAAGTGCCCCTGAGCAAAGGGAGCCACAGAAGTCAGGGCTGCAGCACAGGAGGGAATCCACGGAGCATCAGTGGGTGGGTGGCAGCAAAATTTTTACTGGTGTGCTGAACCCCCACCCAGAGATTTGCGAGCTACAGCTGGCTTGTGGACTGGATAGTCTGGCACTACTTGACTGCCGGTTAAGATAGCAGACCCTCTAAGCAGTTGTCGACCTCTGAGTAGGCAGGTGGGTAACATGCCAGCAAGAGTGTTTGGGGGAGAAGAGAGCTGCTGCATGCACGCCTCTGGGATTCGGCTGCCCGTGGCAGGAGATGCGTGAAGTTGGGTGTGTGTGCTGTCACGGGCAGATGCTCAAGGGCAGCTAAGAGCGAGCTGGAGCGCTCTGCTTTCACCCGGGAGAGAAAGGCTGCTGCTGAAAGCACAGGCTGGCAGGATCCTGACGGAGCCAAGGAGCAGAAAGGAAGGATTTAAACAATGGGGGAGTGCTCCTTTCAGCAGGGATGGCTATACCTTGGCACTTGGTGGGCTTGGTTTCATTCCTCTTTCCTCCATTGTCTCTCTCCTCCTTCTTTCCTCTCTGTTGTTGCAGCTCCTGGAAGTAGAGGGAAAAGACAGCTGTTGAGGATTGCCTTGGAGCCTTATCTCAGGAAAGCCTGAGCATCAGGTTGGCAGGTTTCCAAGCTGCTAGCCGTGCTTCCTTCCCATGAGCCCAGGACACAAGCCTTGGGGAGCCGCGGCTTTGCTTCCAGTATTTCTTTGTTCCCTGAGCACGCGTTTGCAAATTCTGTAACCTTTTGCCCTTGTCCCTCCGCAGGTTAAGGTGCAACATGCTGACTTTTGATCTGCCCATCTTAATCTCTCTCCTTCTCAGCAGCATTCCTGATTGTCTTATTTCCACAGGTTGTGCCAGTCTGGAGGAGAAACGTTTCCTTTTTGAGCTCAGGCACATGATCTGAGGACGCTCACCATTTCTGACTGTGCCTAATGATTTAGGTTCTTCCTGGAGACACCAAGAGGATTGCTGTGTTTGTCGCTCTGTGTGTCTTCATTGCTACTCGTACTCACAAAACAACTGGACCAAATTTGGGATCTGATGACTCAGGTTTCGACTTGCAGCTTCTTCTGCTTCTTTGGACCCTTGTTGCATAGGAGTTCCTGTGCTTTTGCCTTCTATTTGGTGCACACAAGCAGCGTATTGGCTTTGTGATCTGGGCATTATTGAGCATTTATTGTTCAATGTGGGCAAGCGTGACTCCCAGGGCCGTGAACACTTGGAAAACATGCTATGCAGTATTACCTGCAGGGTGTGGCAGACTGACCCAAATGATTCATGGTTTTGTTAATCCTTATACCTAGGAAAACAAATGTATGCAAAAGAAGGCCAGCAACACCAGAGTGTGAGGGATGGCCTTAAACGTGTGTTTTCCCATGAGATGTGACTTCTGTGTAGGCACCTAGTTCCAGGTACTGCAAATTTGTGTAGAATTTCTTGGGAAATGGCTGAGCTGCTGCATCTGCTCTTGAAGTGTCAGCTGGGAGAAAAGGCTGATACTCTTGAGGAACACCGAGTAATATCAGGTTGAGACCAATGAGTTTCCATTTGTGTGGGAAAAATAATACTTTGCATTGATTGAGCAGTTAGAAAGCTGCTAAGAAAGGACAATCTCCAGAGTGTTTTGAAAAATCATCACTTAGAATGCAGCTTAATGAAAATTGTCATGGGAGACCTGGGCTTAGGCCCACGAAAGTATGTAGGTATTGAAGAAGGCTGGTGCAAGAAGCGTTCCTTGCTGGTGGGTTGCCGTTAGCCTTGCGTCTGTGGAGGTGGTCGGCATGCGTTCACACAGCAACGCAAGCCAGAGCAGCTTCTCGACTGCTCTAATTCTCCCTGGGTTGCCTCCAGCGCTGGGGGTGGGACAGGAGAGCTGTGGGCACTCCGCACTTCCCAAGGACTTCAGAGAGGCCTGCGGAAGAAAGGGCTCTGCCAGAGCAGAAAGGCAAATGTATGGCAATACTCGATAGCTTTCTTCTGTAGGAAGAAAGGAGGCAGTGGCAAATCCCGTTGCTCCAGTTACCACCCTTTCAACAGAGACCCTGAGGAGGACTGAAGTGTGCTGCTCTGTGCCAGTGAGGATTTGCCTGCAGTTTTGGATTTTCTGCTTTTACAGGCAGTATGTGCCTCATACATTTATTGTTACAGATTAGAGTTCTGCTGCGACTCTGGTGTTACTGGAGAGGGGGGATGTAGCACTGAAACACTTAGTGGTGCTCCTGGGCCCTGTTTTGAACTAGTTCCTAAAAAATGTGTTTTTCTTACCTCTGCTGGAGTTTGTCATGTTGAGTTCACTACTGAAATCCCACTTCAACATCCTTTTCAATGTCACAGGTAGAAGAGCCCAAGCAGTTCTCGCTGGTCCCTCCGGCAGTTGACTTCAGAAACAGGTCCTGTGTTTTGGTGAAAGAAAGTGTTGCTTGAGGAGGTGCGTGCGCTGTGTTGGTGTGAGTTGGGGTGGGGAAGATGGGAAGCAAAGTAGAGATTGAGCTGGGCTTTCTTAGGAGAAGGAGAAATGCCTTCAGCTCTGTGTTGGGTGCTAAACTCTTAAAGAAGATGCTGCTGTGGATTTGAAAAATCTTGAAAGGCTGTCCATTAGGAGTGGCCTAGAGAGGAATGGTATTTTGTAAATGACTCTGGAAAGAAGCCAGAGGAATAAGAACAGTGTCATGGTTTTGCTGCATTTTGATAGAGATTTACTTTAGTTCTGCCCTTAGTTGCTTATAATCAAAAATGCCGTTCTGACTGAAAGCACAGCGGCATGATAAGGTGCTGAGAAGTCTCTGGCTAATTCTGCAGGTGGGTCGCTGGTAGCCTTCCTTCAAAGGAGGTGTGGGAGAAATGTCTGTCTGTGGGGTCGGTGCGCTTTTGGGGAGGGGAGAAGATACCTCTGCCTGTGCAAGAGCACCGTCCCTGGCAAAAAGGTGCAGGGAGAGTGCCTGACCACCGCTCCTGCTGTGGACTGTAGCGTCTCCTTGTCTTTGTACCTACGCTGTGTGTCATTTTTCAGATTGTGAAATAAAACTCTCAAGTTCTGAGAGCTTTTTTCTCTGCCTGCATGACAAAGTCGTGTTTCAGCTTGAAACTCATCTGGTCTGTGTCTGCTCTGCCTGAAAAGACACCTGAAAGGAGTCTGCAGAGTTGGCGTGCCCATGGGGGAGATACCCAGCTGGCCCTTTGTGTGGGGTGGATGGTGGCAGATGCCCAGAGCAGTGGGCAGCAGCAATTCCTGCTGTTGGTACTTAACTGGGAACCGCTTTGGTAAAGGGGTGGAGATGGTTCTTTCTGTGGCATCTCTGGGGTCTCAGTCTTGCAGCGACACCTTTGACGTTGGAGGGGTGGACTGCTATAAGCTAAGTAAGCAACCTCTGACAAGACTGCAGGGGTAGTCCTTGTGTGGCAAAAAGCCTGGCAGTGTTTTCATGGAGCTCTGCCCACTTGCTTCTGTGGTCTACGTTATCAGTGCTACCCGCAGTGCTGTTTCCCTCCCCCATGAAAACGGGCGTTCTGCAGGACAGGATGTTTTACCTGCTGCGGTGTGTGATGCCTGGCCGTGGAAAGATGAGGCCAGATAGAATTTCCCCGGAACAAAACTGGACTGGGTCTGCAAAACTTGCTCTGTGTCAATAAAAACTGAGAGGACTAAATAGCTGGTAAGGTTTGATTATGAGCTGTAGCACAGAGTTGATACTGGAGGTATGATTCTCTATGGCTGTTGTGGTTTGGGCCGGATTGGCCACTGGGTGGCAGGACAGATGCTCTCGTCAACGTGTCTTCAAAGAGAGGCAGGAGAGAGAAAGAGAGACTCAGGATTTCAGAAGGAACTGAACTACTTGACTAAAACATTAAGAATAAAATAAAAAGGAAATAATGAAATATATACAAAACTGTATTGAACTCCCAGAATGGTTTTACGTGTAATAGTGGAAGTAGAGATGTGTGATTTTGTTGCTGTTGTTTTTTTTATCCTTGAGGACAGGCATAACAGTGGGAAATACTCAAAGTAAGGTGAAGAAAACTGAGCAGTTTCCACTAAACTAAAAATTGCAAGATCAGCAGAAGAGAGAGGAAATATTTCTTCTATAGCATAATTGTTATGGGTCTTTCTTAGCAGCCCTAGATTACAGTCCTTTTATTCAGCAGCAGAACCTGCACCTGTGTCATACATCTGGTACATGTCCTGAGGATGGCAACTAAGTATAAGCACAGCAGAATTGTACCCCATGTCGGGGTCACGCTGACTGAGCTGAGGCAGTCTTCCAGAACATATAAGTGAATTTGGGGACGCCCCTGCGTGTTGGAACTTCACAGTATTAATGATTCGATCAATAGAGTTTGAGGAACGTCAGCAAGTTTGTACTACTTTCTTTTCTTTATTGACTTTATAGAACAGCACTGAAGTTATTCATATAGATTCTTTAGGCAATTCAAATACTTTCACTGAATGACAGAAAGGCTGAGGTTGGAAGGGACCTCTGGATGTCATCTTGCGATAGCCGCCTGCTGCAGCAGAGACAGCCAGCGCCGCTCAGCCAGGGTCTGGCTCCATCTTCTCTGCAGCCTCCCATCAGGCTTTTTATGCATTGATCAATTCCCCTGCGAGCCTTCTCTTCACCAGGCTAAGCGGTGCCAGCTCGCTCAGCCCTTCCTCAGAGGAGAGATGCTGCAGTGCCTTTATCATCTTCACACTCCTTTGCCAGACTCTCTCTCCAGTCCAGCCCAGGACACCATCAGTGCTCCTGGTGGCAAGGGCACACTGTTGGCTCATGATCAGCTGGGTGGCCACCAGGACCTGCAGGGCTTTTTACGCCAAGCTGCTTTCCAGCCGAGCAGCGCGCCAAATGTGCTGGTTCCTGGGGTTGTCCCTCGCCAGGTTCTGGACTTCACTTCTTTCTCCTGTTGAACTTCTTGTGGCTCCTGCCTTGGCAGGGTGTGAGCATGGGGTGATGCAGAGGGCAGAGCCAAGTGGTGCAGACTCTGAGCAGGAGGAAGGATTTGGGTGCCAGTGTTGCAGGGCATGACGGGGCAGTAGAGGCTGGTAGGAGAGCAGATCCCCAGGACGTGGGGGCAGATGATGTGGTGAGGAGGAGACCAGGCATGGGACGTTTAGCAGTGGGGCATGGTCCAGCCCTGGAGTCCCCCTTCTGACTGAACCGTTGGCTGGCATGTGTCCCAGCTGCTGGCCTGGCCCTGGTTTTGGCAGCTCCTGGGGCCTTGTTCTAGTTGTGCCGGCGGGGTGGCCTCTTGGGTGGCTGAGGTGAATGTTGGGTGCTGCTGGCCCTCCTCTTCGGGCCTCGCCGTGGCCCCCCACGGGAGAGGTCCCTGCTGCGGCTGGGAGTAGAGGGACCTGCGGCAACCTCCCCTGGATCCTCATGCAGCTCCTCCTGTTCCCCGTTGGTTGGAACAGGGGCATCGGGGGAGCTGCCGGGAGCCCCATGAAGAGCAGCGGTGGAGGTGTTGGGTCGCTCCTCTTCATCGTCTGCAGCAGGGCTGCGGGAGGTAGCTTGGCCAGGGCCAGGAGACCCCCTTCTGGAGGCAGCAGGAGGAGGGACAGCCAGGGGGTTGCCCTCCCGCTCCTCGGCAGCATGGCTGTCCTCGAGGCCCAGCAGACGGTGGGCCTCTGTGCTGCAGCGTTGCACGGCAACGTTGATAAGCTGCTGTACAAATGTCGCCGCGTGATCCTGGAGGCTGACCTGCAGCAGCTGGACCAGGACCTCTTCGTCCAGACCAAAGAAGCCCAGGACGGCCAGGATGAGGTCCTCCATCACAACGGCTGCTCAAGACTCCTCGGCAAAGATCAGCCCCAGCTGCTGTTGGAGCCAGGGCAGAAAGCGTTGGAGGAGAGCCGGGTGGTCGTCAAAGAGGAACGCCCAAGTATGGGGCTGGAGGCCGCCCACCAGAGCCCTGGGCACCGACTCCACTGCCAGCGGCTGAGGTGTTACAGAGCGGGGAGGGGGGCTGTGGGTGTCTGGGTGCCTGGGCGCTCCTCCGGCCTGCCAGGTGCCAACTGGTGCGGGGGCTGAGGCAGATGACGCGATTTGAACCTCTTCGAAGTCATTGTCTGCCCTCACCGAGTGCACGATGGATCGCACTCTTCTCTTGCAGAGAGGGCACTTGGGCTTGCTGTTAGCCCAGCGCAGGATGCACTGGTAACAGAATTGGTGGAGGCATGGCATGGCATAGGCGGCATCGTCCCAGCTGTCCAGGCACACTGGGCAGCGGTTGTCCAGGTCCATTGCCATGCTCTCCACTCGCTGCATCGTGCTAGGGGCAGCTGGGGGTGACAAAGTGCTCCCTCCCTGTGGCGCTGCAGCAGCCGGTGTCAGGCTGGAAAAGGAAGAGAGGCCACGGTCACTGGCTGGCCTGAGGAGGGCTGGAAGAAATGCCCAGGTCCCTCAAGAAAGAAACCCTCCCAGCTCCCCAGGGTGCGGTGTCCCCACACAGCTCACCTCTGCTGCTGCGAGCATGCCTCCTGACTGCCCCGGCTGCCTGAAGCTGACAGGGCCAGGGAAAATCCTTTGCGGGCTCTGGGGCACAGATGGAGAGCTGCCGCGAGCAACTAACTCCCCAGTCAGGACACCAGCGCCAAGGCTTGGCTCAACACTCCAGCCTCGCCAACTGCTCAGCTGGAATGCGGGTATGAACCAGCTGGATGGGACTCGGCGCCCGGATTTAAGCAGCGAGGGGCACGTGTTCACAATCCGTCGCTTGGTGACATCAGAGCCCATCCCTCCTCCCCTCCGTGCTTTGAACTTTGCCACATTCTTGAGATTTGTTCCTACAGTTTGCACCAGAGGTTTTGGGCTCTATTGAATTTTATGGGAGCTGTGATAAAAATTTTGATTCTTTTCAAAACCATCATCATCATCCTTGCATGGCTGTTCATAGTGGATGCAATCTCACCTAACAGTATTATTGCAACTTCCTGTCTCGTCATGAACTAAACCCTCTTTCAGTGGAGAGACGCGTGCCTCTGTGCGTCAAGTCAAAATCTGTTAAAACCAATGTCTGAAGTCACTGGAACTGTATCAAAGAAGCGCTATTTCTGCCCATTGATTAGGAAGGGAAACAGATCATGAACTCAGAGGTCAGGGTTTGCAGTGCACCCGCCTCAACAAAGCTTCAGATCACCTTCACTGTTTTGTGTAATTGCTCTTCCAAAGAGAAACAATCGTCTGCTAATACCAAATCAGCATTGATACTAGCCCAGGTGGCCTCAGCTGTCCCGACTTGGCCTGGTCCTTTCCAAACCTTTACATAATCACGGGGTGTATTTTAGACTAATGTAAATATGTTGATAGCAACACACAATGAGCAGTGCCTCTTCAGCTGCTTCCAGTAGCTACTGTGTGCCCAGGAGAAGAGCAGAGGAGCTGAGGACAAGAGCTCGGCTTTCAAAACCTGACAAGATAGCTGCCTTAAAGACTGTGCTTAATGACTAAAAACTCTGACTGTGTTTTTCGTGAACTCAGTGAGCAGCTGTGAAACTGAGGGCTTATGGGACATAGGGCCACCAGGCCTGAGTGCTCTGCACTTTGAATTGCAGTCATTTTGCATGAGGTTATGCAAAGAGAAGAATATGCTCTCCTGCGATGCAAAACTATGTTATAGTGTGTCCTGCTTTGAGCGACACAGGACTAACTTCTCTTCTAATAGTTGGGAAGCCTGCACTTTTAGAAGACTCCAGTGTCTGAACTTGTGAAAATATGTACTTTATAGCTGGCTATGGTGTGTGGGTTTCAAGGGCTCAGAGATTTTGAGCTTGCCAGGCGCAGGGATGAGGAGGAGTGAGACGTGAGCACTTGACCCAAGCTGGCCGGCAAGATTATTTCATACCATACAAGATTATTTTCATACCATGAACATGAATGACATAAATTGGTCCAAACCCTTATTCTTCCGATGGGATGTCTGCTTCCTCCCTGGGCCCCAGCTTAAGGATATCACTAGGAAACTTCCAAGCCTGGTACGGCCCTCCGACTATTACCCATTATTGCTCTTCCGTGTGTGTGGTGGTGAAGCTGCAACATGTCTTCCTATGGCGATCAAAAGAGACTTCAGGGCCTTGGGACGGTTGGTAAGGGGATGTGGGGCACAGGTTATTTTTTCCTCTTTCCTTCCAGTTACAGGCAGCGACATTGGAAGAAACATACAGATAGGCCCAGTCTATTAATAGGTGGCTCCATGGCTGGTGTGACCAACAGAATTTTGTTTTTTTTGATAAGGGGATGGCCTACACAGCACCAGGCTTGCCGGCGTCAGATGGGATTCACTTGTCTCAAAGGGGGAAGAAGGTCTTTGCTCACCAGCTATCAGGGCTCCCTGACAGCGCTTAAAACGAGGCTCGAAGGGAGAGGGGGACAATATCAGGCTTGCCCGTGACAAGCTGTGAGATGACATGCCAAGGTTAGAGGGACAGGGTGCTAGCGAGGGCCCACAGGCTGTTGCTCTGAGATGTGCTGGCTACGCTGCAGGACACCTGAATTCTTCCAGCGATGAGGCAAGAAGGAAACACCAAGGAATGAAAGGGTGTTCCTCTAAGAAGGTGATAAGAAGGTGCCTCAAAAGGAGGCAGACACGACAGTTTTTCTCCTAAAATCACCGACTGAGAGGGTAGGACTGAATCCCCGTGGGTGGATTTACTCTTAGTTGCATACAAAGTATTTTCAGTGACTTTCTGGCACACCGTGAAAGTACAGTGGAAAGAGAAAAACCAAAGGCAAAAAAAATACCGGTAGACCGTATAACACACAAACAGATCATTTAATTTCTACTCATGGCTTTCAGCAGGAAGTGAAACTCTAATCAAGTATTTCCAAAGCATCTTAGCCAAACTGGGAATCCCTCCCACAACAGATTCAGTGAGTTCAGCTGAGCCTAAATGGAACCCAGCAGCCGCACAGTGCTGGGAAAGGTCTTGCGCATGCCCATGCACTTCTCCTCATCAATGAAGAGTGTGTTGGCTTTGACGGCCAGGTCATGCTGCAAGACCGACTTGGTATGAACCAGCATTTGCAGGGTGTCCTCGGTGTCTCTCAGGCGCTGCTGGAGGCTCTGGACCGTCTCGTTGATTTTGTGGACCTCGTTGACAAGGCTGGAAAACAGCAAGAAACCCTGGTTAACAGTGCCATCGTGGGGGTGGTTTCTAGCGTGGCATTGCTGAAGGGCCCCTTGGTCACAGGATTACCCCCTTCAGCGTGCTCAGACTAACTCAGACCCCCCGTTTCTGGCAGACGCATGGGAAAGCTGAGGGCAGAGCTCCTCCAGACCTCAGCGGGGAGGCATGGTTAAGTCTGCTCAAAGGCTTTGGCAACGCGCAGCCGCCTCTCCCAGAGCAGCTCGGGCCAGCAAGAAGAGGGATGAGCAGGTGTGGTTTCCTGTTCCTGCTTGGTTTGGGGGGTTTGTTGGCTCCCCCTCCTGGATTTCCCTGTGCAGGCATCCTCCCCATGCCCACAGATGCACACAAAGAAAACAGGACATCTGGGAGAGGCTAAAAGTGAATGTGAAACAAGGGGAGGATGGAAAAAACCCTTGTTGTACGAGATGCTGCAAAGGCTGTGGGGCTGGGTTTCAATTGCTCTGAAAAGGCTTCAGCTGGAGTCTTGCCCAACGGGCTCCCAGGAGGGGTGAACTTTGGGGTGCCTCAGAGGGGGTGCTGCTGGGCGCTCAGGCCAGCCTACTCCTCCACAGCTCCTCGGCGTGCAATCCCAAACAGACCACTGTGTCCTTGAAAGGATTTCCAGTGTCCTCGGAGAAGGTGAGGACAGCCCTTTCTGCTTCTCCATAGGGGGCACCCTTCCTTGCAGTTCCCCAAAAGGAAGGGCCTAAGGGATCTCAGCAGGATCCTGTTGGAGAGTAAAGGGCTCGTCCTTCAAAACTGAGCACATCCAACTGCCGGGAAGCAGGCTGGAGAGAAGATGGGGCTTACCCAAGCGGGAAGAATCCATCCCCTCATGCTTATGCTTAATTTTTCATGCAGTGCTACCCCCGGGTGCTACCAGCCGTAACTCCTCAAGGAGCCCACCAGACCCACGCTCCTGCCTTACCGCAGCTGGGCAGTGTCCCGGCACAGCTCCACGTTTGGTCTGCGTGTGCGCTCGTCCAGCCGGCTCTGAGCCACTTTTAAGGGAGGCCCTTGGTCCCTAATGGCCTTTTGGATGGCTTCTATGGTCTTCTCCACCTGGAAGATTTCCTGCAGCGTCTGGCGTAAAAAAGAAACCCATGCACAAATTAAAAAGTATCTTCTCAAGTGACAACATAATTACCCTTTCCTCTTGTCCATCTGCAGAACAATACAAGTTCAATAAGCAGACCCTGGGCTCAGACCCCTGTCATTCTGCTACACATCAAGGCGCAGAGCCAAGAGTAATTTTTCTTCAGGGAAAAACCTCTCTTGGCTCTTGCTGTCACATCAGAGGAGGTTTTGGAGCACTGATGGACCTATTGAATTCCTAGCTTCCCAAAATTACCGCTTGCTGGAACTAATCATCCATCAACAGTAACTCAGAGAGGGAAGGTTCTTCATGGATCCTCACTGAAAGACATGGCATCAGCTCGCAGTGCTGCAAGCCCCGTCTTCCCTCAGTTACTCAATACAGTGTCGGGCACGTTTCAGGAAGCTTTCTATGAGACCCACAGCTCTGAGGCAGGTGTCCATCACTGATTTCCACTGACTCTGCTTGGCAAAGCAAACACACGCATGCCCATGCAGCAGCCCCAGAGCACGGAGAGTGAAAGCACGTCCTTGGAGGAGAAGCAAGCCTGCAACCCCCCCAGCAGGCAGCCCAGCAGAGGCCCAGCAAGGCCGTTCTGGAGGGCAGCCAGCGCTTCTGAAGGAACTACCAGGAGATGCAACCAGCATTGGCATTTTCTGCTGGCAATCCCTGTGCTCCCAGGCTGCCAGTGAGGATGCCCTAGCAAAAACAGACCCCTTGAGATGAAATTACGGTGCCAACTCCTAAGGGTCCCACCTCAGGGGCGTCACTAGGAAGTGACAGTGACACACCGAAAGGGAGGGGTTCCGACTACCTTGGCCAGGTGGGTCCGGATCTTGCTCTCGGCATCGGCTGTCTCGCTGATGCGTTTGGTGAAGGCGATGTTCACCCTGTTGAACTGGCTCCGCATCTCGTTTGCCACCACCACCAGCAGGTTCTCGATGTTGTCCCGCAGCTTGGAGGAGGCCGCCCGTTGGCTCTGTGAGCGGAGGATGTTGTCGTCTGTGATCTTGGCCCAAGAGTCCGGCACCGAGATCCTTCAGGAGGTGAGGGGGAAGAAGAGGCCCCGGTAAGCCCGTAGTGCTGAAGCTGGACGTGGGCAGGCATGAAGCCTGCCTGGGAGCAGCACTGATTAAACGTATCTGAAATCTCCGTCTTTAATTTGAGCATAGGTTGTGGTTTAACTCTGGCCAGCAGCTAGGACCACACAGCCACTCTCAATGGAGGGGAAAGAGAAAGAACAGGACTCACGGGTGGAGATAGAGACAGTTTACTAGAACAACAACAGAAAATAGGAATGAGAAGAAGAGTACGAGTAAGGGTAAGAATAAAGGTAAGGTTAACAATAACAATAACAGTAAGAATAACAATAAGCAGAGAGAAACGGTCCCACTCAGGCAGCTGTCTCCAGGCGGGATGCACGTGCCTTGACAGTGGGCTGGGGACAAGCAGCTCCCTGCCAGGGAGAGGCACCGTGCATCCCGGGCACAGCTTGCTGCTGGCGTGCCGCCCAGCGTGCACTCACGTGGCATCGACCCGCTCCACCGCTGGGTAGTAGCTGATGCCGTGGGAGGTGCTCCTCAGGTGGTGACACTTGTCATCGATGCGGTGGGCCGCCTGCTTGTGGGCCAGGTCCCTCTCCAGCTCGTGCTGGGCCGCCCTGTTGGACCTTCAACATGCAAACAACAGCCATCGCTGGGGATGTTCAGGTGGAAGGGCTTCCTCCCCGCTCCAGTTCCCCGCAGCTCCCTCCCACGCAGCTCTGTCCTCCCATGAGCATCACTGCCCACTTCCCGGGGAGCCCGCCTGGCTTTTCCATCTGCAGGGTGTGGGGAGAGGTCGGGGTCTGCTGGGGGTCCACATCACAACTGCAAATGCACATCAGCCCTACGGCATGACATAAGGAGCTCCTCCTTACGCGAGCTGGGCTTTGGCTTCATCCAGGTACCGCTGCATCTTCTCCTGGCACGACCTGATGACATTGACTTCCTGGGTAAAGGACACATGGCCCCATCATCAGTGTCTGTACTCAGTTGTCCTGATGCCACTCGTCCCCTCAGACCTCCCCAACCCTGCACACAGCAAGAACTTGCCTGCTTGTCTTTCTGCCCAGAGTAAACAGGCAGGGAGTGGAGAAAGTGCCCCCAAACTGCGTGCATGTCTTTACTGCACTACTCCCTGAAGAGGAACACAGAACCCCCACACGCTACACAAACATGCAGCTGCTCTTCAGCTATTCCTTCCTCTGTACGGCCAAGTCATACCCACACGGCGTGGGCATGCTGCTGCCTGGGGGAACCCCATCCCCTGGCCCAGCAGGTTTTGGGGGGGTTGAAGAGCTGAGCACCTCCCCAGCGGTAAGGAGCCAGGTAGGGAAGAAGGCTGCAAAGCCTCTGTAGGGCAGTTTAGGTAAAACTGGCTTTAACACATGATCTGGGTGGCCCAACTTACCGTGAAGAGCTCTTTCTCCACATCATCATGGACGAGGTCAATGCCCATCCTCTTCTCCCGCTGAAGCAAGCACTGCTGAGCGACCTGTTGGGGACATGCCATCACTGTCGGGTGCAGAGGCAGGATTCTCTATAGAGAGAGTCCCCATCTCAAGAAATGGAAGAAAAGAAATTCTAGGCGGGCACAGAGGGGACACCAGGGGAACAAAGTGCCCAGGGCGGCTGCTTCAGCTGACCACAAGCAACCGAACTGCACCATACGCATCAAATCAACATGAGGGAGCACGTGTGTCCCGGCTGCAACCAGAGCTGTGGCACAGGCACCTGTGTCAGCCTTGATGCTGACCTCCCCAGGGTGTTGTAGGAAGACATGGGCTTCTGTCTCCCACTCCAGGAATTTGGATGTTCCGCCTACACAAATATTTGGTTAAGCAAATGGAGTTGTGATGAGCTCATAACGGGCTGATAGGGGATGCAGCAGATGGGAAGACATTGCAAACTTAACTTATGGTCTCTTCATAAAAACTCTCTAGGTCTTGCGGAGCTGCAGTGGAACTTAGTTAGACATTTGAATGGCTGCAGTTGTTCCAGCAGTAGGCTACAGCTTGCAGCCCACTGGACAGAGTGCTTACCTGGAGAGGGGCCTCCGTCTCGGCCAAGGCTCTCTCCAGTCTCTTCTTCATGTCTGTGAGCGTGTTGGTCTCCCCGATCATCTCATCCAGCTCACGGCAGAGCTCCCCTTTCCAAAACTCAATAGCATTCACACGTCCTCCCAGGCTTTTGGTGCTTTCTGCTTGTGTTTTCTTTGTCTGCTGGTATTTATCCCCAATCATGCGGGTGGTATCAACTCTCAGAGCCTCCGCATTGTGCCGGGAAGTCTCTGACTCTTTGTACTTGGTCAGGTTGGACCTGTACCAGTCGTCAGGGGTGTAGCGGGTGAAGAGGGTTGTTCTGTTGGAAATGTAAGGGAGCTTCTCGCTGGTGGTCATCCCCTGGGAAGTTTTGGAAAAGGGAGCCAAAGCTGGTTTGATGGCATCTCTTTTAGAGTAGGTGCTGGGCATCCAGGGGAGGCTGGAGCTCTGAGGCAACGGGTAGTACGGGAAACGGTCTTTATAGCTGGCAGTCATGGTGTTGATGGCAGGCAGAACCTTGGCACGTCTTGCCGTTAAGGGAAAGCCGACAGCCTCCATTCCTGACCACTGCTCTTCAAGTACTTGTCCTGCACAGAGGAGGAGATAGAAGACAACTTCCCTCAGTCAGCTCCTGCACTTGCCTTCCTTCTTACAGCAACACATGCAGCTTCTAACACAAACAGCAACGCACACAGCACCCACAGGTCACCTGTACAGGCCTAAAACTCTTGAAAGCAAATGCCTTCTCACAGCACCCCAAGCATTTGTATCTGGAAAGGGATTTGAATTTGTTTAGTATCTAGCCTCAAGTATTGAAATGCGGAGAAAAGCAAAGCATGGCTGCTCAGGAGAATGACAGATATTAGCCTTCATTCTCCTCAAATCTGTCAATCCCGTGAAAGTGTAGCTGGTGATTGTCTTGTGTTCATTGGCTTCTTTTGGTTGGCGTATGTGCTGATCTTCTAGTACTCCAGATGTCCTTTTCTCTTTCAAAGTGCCCTTTCCAGCCCCGATAGCTGCGCCCCTTTGGACCAACCCAGTGTGATTGGTGGGTCAGGGACTCAATCCTCACCCCCCACCTTCACTTGCATTGATGCTTTGCAGATCTATATCCAAATTTGACCCCCCTCCAGCTATTTCAGTCTCAAGAGAACAGCCCTCTCTTGACTTGCAAAGGAAGAAAAATGCCTACGCCTCACCTGACGTAAAATCGATGCACTTGGAAAGGAGAAATCCCAGACAGTCTTTTCAGAGGGGTGTGTAAACAGCAGCCTTGCAGGAGCCCTAGGAGGAATGGCCACACGTGAAGATTTTGCTACCGAGAACTGCATACGGCATTGTGGGTGCTACTGCTCTTTTCAGATTCAGGGTATCAGTCAGTTGTTGTCAGAAACATCATGCAGAGGGCCAGCAAATGTCCCTAACACACCGCATCTGAGGCCAAACCCTCAGGAGGGGACTCAGGAGGTACCCCATCCCCTCCCCACGGCTCCCAGCCTGGCTCAGAGCCCAGTGAAAGGTGAGGACACTGGTGTGCTGCAACAAGATGCCTGGGTGGGAGTGGGGTTTGACACAAAGCATGTGCTCAATCCCATCTGTTACAGCGTGAAAGCCACTTGAGTCCGTCAAAAATGGGAAGTTTGCATAAAAAAACCTTTCCCATAATGGTACATACTCACCCGAAACCTCCAGAGGCTTGGGAGTGTCCGGGAGGGCGGCTACTCCCTGCTGTGCTGTGGGGTTCGGTGGCAGCACTGCCAGACACTGCAGCGTCCCCAGTGCCCTGTGTGACACAGAACCAGGGCAGCGTTGCCAGGGGCGCAGGGCGCTCAGGGACCGGGTTCTGCCCGGGCAGCTCCCTGCAGCCGCTATGGCAACCTGATGCAGCCCTTTGGTGCCCGGTGCTCTTGATGGGCAACCCAAGGCCACCCGTGGGCAGCTCAGTGCAGACTCTGGGCAACCAGACTGCCTTTGCTGGGACAATTGATCCCGTCCCTGGACAGCTCCCGCTGCCATCCATGGGCAACCCAGTACAGCCTTTGGGCGTCTGCTCCGGCCAATCAAGGGGACTTGTCTCCAACTTTTGATAACACCCATCAGGCCAACTGTCAGCACCCCTGTGCCACATAGTCCCCAGAAGAAACATTTTCATTTCCTTCATGTTACCACTTGAGGTTAACTGTGAGCTATGTATATGGCTCATCAAATACTCAGGCTGATACAGCTGTCTTCTCATTGCCGCCTTTGGTTTCCTCCCGTTTTCCCAGCTATTGCAGCTGCACACTGAGACCGGACCAAATGTTTTACAGCTTCTCAGGGGTGCACTGACACCCTGCCCCACCGCTCCTGCTTTCTGTGCACACATACACACGGAGCCGGCCTCCATGAGAAAGCAATGCCTCTGCTGCCAAAGATCTGAGATAGAGAAGAACTCCAACTGTTTTCTGTATACAAAGGTTAGCACACTTTGATTTCACTTTAAATACATGTCTTGCTTTAGTCGGGTTAAAATCGACTTCATGGCACCGGGAAACCAGTCAAATTCACAAGCTACGGGACTGTCGTGGTTTAGGCCAAAATCCACTACTGGGGACCTGTGGCACCCCAGATGGCACCGACAGATGCTCCCCTCTACCCCTCTTCAAAGAGAGAGGCAGAGGAGGAAAAAGAGACTTATGAGTTTAGAAGGAACTAAAGTACTTTAATGAAGTATTAATAATAAAAGAAAAGAAAAAATGAAAAATAGACACAAAACCCTATCAAGCTCCCGAGATGACAATGACGTCACCGGCTGGCACTGGGGCAGTCCCAGGCTGGACGCAGTGACGGACGGGAACTGGATTCTGGATCTGGATTCAGAATCGGGATCACAGGCAGATGAACAGAGTCCTCCTCAGACGTCGGCCGTTGAAGGAAGAGCTGCCCCTTTGATCCCTCAGCTTTTATACTGAGCATGAGGCAGATGGGATGGAATACCCTGTTGGTGAGTTTTGGGTCACCTGTCCTGTCCGCTTCTCCCTGCAGGTGGGACTCCACTATGCTTTTCCGCTTCCGACCCTCCAACGGGGCAAATAACAAAGTTGGTTGGCCTTGGGGGTTATAGCAATAAGTATAAGCAGGAGCCTCTCTGCATACCATGTCTGGGCATCAGCTACAAACAAGTGGTCTTATCACTCTGAGAGAGTGAACGCTGTCTGCACAATATGCAGTTAATTTCAGTAGTTAGAAGAGGCCCAGCTAACAAGCGAAGTTACTGAACAAAATTGGTTCTGTTTTACCTCAAACCAGGACATTCCACCCCTTATTCCATACCATTTGCATCTTGCTCAGATTACTATTACTTTTATCTATCAAATTTACACACACACAGATTATATATATGAGATGGATACATGCAGGTCACTCATCTATGGTTTACATTTACCTACAAAAGTTATATGCAAAAGTCCATTTAGTTCATGATTGCAGGGTCTCATCTCAGGGCAGGAAAGATGGTACGAAATTCACTCTGGTTTGTGCCCACGGATAGCATGTTCATCTTGAAGAGCTTGCTGGATGCCACTTGATGAAGCTATCTCAGGTTTCATCACCTCTCTATTATCCTGAAAAGCACGTATGGAACACTGTTAGTATTATGTAGTGATCAGCATCATACTGCTCAGGATTGAGTATTCTCACCAAGGGTTAAATTCCCTTGAGGTACACATTGAACTTCTCCATCCTTCAGCATCACCCACCAAGTACATCCAGGTCCTTGAGCAAAAACAGTCCCACGAATGGGTTTGCTTTTGCCTGAAGCAGGAAAAACCCAAACAGTTTTCCCTAACAAATTCCTTCCATGCACCACAGGGACTTGATCCCCTTCTACAGTATGTAAAAGGTCTGATTGAGCAGGACCAGCTCGATTGATGGATCCCCTGGTGTTAACTAGCCGGGTAGCTTGCTCTAAATGCTTGTCCCAATTTTTAAAGGTTCCACCCCTCCTATTGCTTTTAGGGTGGTTTTTAACAGTCCATTGTATCGCTCAATCTTCCCAGAAGCTGGTGCATGATAGGGGATAGGATATATCCACTCTACGCCATCTTCTTTTGCCCAATTACTTATAAGATTGTTTTCAAAATGAGTCCCGTTGTCTGACTCAATTCTTTCTGGGCCGCCATGTCGCCACACGACTTGCTTTTCAAGGCCCAGGATAGTATTCCGGGCAGTGGCATGGGGTACGGCAGAGCTTTCCAACCATCCGGTGCTTGCTTCCACCATTGTAAGCACATAGCGCTTACCCTGGCGAGTTTGAGGGAGCGTGATGTAATCAGTTTGCCAAGCCTCCCCATACTTATATTTCAGCCACTGTCCCCCATACCACAAAGGTTTTAACCATTTAGCTTGCTTGATTTCGGCGCATGTTTCACAGTCGCGGATAACCTGCGCAATAGTGTCCATGGTTAAATCCACCCCTCGGTCATGGGCCCATTTATATGTTGCATCCCTTCCTTGATGACCGGAAGTGTCACGGGCCCACTGAGCTAAGAATAGTTCACCTTTATGTTCCCAGTCCAAGTCTGTCTGGAAAATTTGAGCAGCCTGATCCGCTTGCTGATTGTTTTGATGTTCCTCGGTGGCCCGACTCATGGGTACGTGGGCATCTACGTGATGTACCTTTACGACTAGGTTCGCTAGCCGCTCAGCAATGTCTTGCCACAGCTCAGCAGCCCAGACGGGTTTATCTCTGCGCTGCCAGTTGCTCTGCTTCCACTGCTTTACCCACCCCCACGGAGCATTTGCCACCATCCATGAGTCAGTATAGAGATAGAGTATTGGACACTTTTCTCGTTCAGCAACATCTAACGCCAGCTGGATGGCTTTTACCTCTGCAAATTGACTCGATTCACCTTGTCCTTCAGCAGCTTCCGTGACTTGTCATGTAGGACTCCACACAGCAGCTTTCCACCTTCCATGTTTTCCTAGAATACGACAAGACCCATCAGTAAACAAGGCATACTGTTTCTCATTATCTGACAGTTCATTATATGGTGCAGCTTCCTCAGCACGTGTCACCACCTCCTCTAGTGCCTTCCCCAAGTCTTTGCCTTCGGGCCAATTTGTGATGACTTCTACAATTCCTGGGCCATCTGGCTTTCCTATTCGAGCTCACTGCGTGATTAAGGCAACCCACTTACTCCAGGTAGCATCGGCGGCATGATGAGTAGAAGGAACTTTACCCTTGAACATC
This sequence comes from Vanellus vanellus, assembly GCF_965231255.1. NCBI lineage: Eukaryota > Metazoa > Chordata > Aves > Charadriiformes > Charadriidae > Vanellus > Vanellus vanellus. Next base: position 80,902 of record NW_028127738.1, read on the forward strand.
CAGCCCAGTACTGGTAATCGGGGCGCCAGGAGGAGCTGTGCCTCAGTACCAATTACTTCTGAAGCAGCTCTAACTCCTTCATATGCTGCCAAGATTTCTTTCTCAGTTGGAGCATAGTTGGCCTCGGAGCCTTTATATCCTCCACTCCAGAATCCTAGGGGTCGACCTCGAGTCTCCCCTGGTGCTTTCTGCCAGAGGCTCCAGGTAGGGCCATTGTCACCGGCTGCAGTGTAGAGCGCATTTCTAATGTCCCGTCCAGTTTGGACTGCTCCAAGGGCTACTGCATGCACAATCTCTTGTTTAATTTGCTCAAAGGCTTGTCATTGCTCAGGGCCCCACAGAAACTCATTTTTCTTTCGAGCCACTTCATAGAGAGGTTTCACAATCTGGCTATAACCTGGAATATGCATTCTCCAGAAACCCACAACACCTAAAAAGGCTTGTCTTTCCTTTTTGTTAGTAGGTGGGGACATAGATGTTATTCCGTTAATCATATACGTTGGGATCTGGTGACAGCCATCTTGCCACTTAATTCCCAAGAACCGGAGTTCTCGTGCAGGTCCCTTGACCTTACCTCCTTTAATGGCAAAACCTGCTTTCAGAAGAATCTTAATTATTTTCCTACTTTTGTGGAAAACTTCTTCCACCGAATTACCCCACACAATGATGTCATCGATGTATTGTAGGTGTTCTGGAGCTCCACCCTTCTCCAGTGCGGTCTGGATCAGTCCATGGCAAACAGTAGGGCTTTGTTTCCACCCCTGGGGCAGTCGATTCCAGGTGTACTGGACACCCCTCCAGGTGAAAGCAAACTGTGGCCTGCACTCTGCTGCTAAAGGAATAGAGAAAAAGGCATTAGCAATGACAATTGTAGCATACCATTGGGCTGCCTTTGACTCCAGTTCATACTGAAGTTGTAGCATGTCTGGCACAGCTGCACTCAGTGGTGGTGTGACTTCATTCAGGCCACGACAGTCTACTGTTAATCTCCAGTCCCCGTCAGACTTTCGCACTGGCCATAGAGGGCTGTTAAAGGGTGAGCGAGTTTTGCTGATCACTCCTTGGCTCTCTAGCCGGCGAATCAGGGGATGGATGGGAATCAGGGAGTCTCGGTTGGTGCGATACTGTCGTCGATGCACCGTGGCAGTAGCCATTGGCACCTGCTGATCTTCAACCCTCAGCAGTCCCACAACAGAAGGGTCATCTGAAAGACCGGGTAAGGTAGACAGCTGTGTAACATCCTCAGTGTCTACAGCTGCTATACCAAAAGCCCACCGATACCCTTTTTGGTCTTTAAAACACCCTCTCTTGAGGTAGTCTATGCCAAGGATGCACGGAGCATCTGGACCAGTAACAATGGGGTGTTTCTCCCATTTATTCCCAGGTAGGCTCACTTCAGCCTCTAATACAGTCAGTTCTTGAGATCCGCCTGTCACTCCAGACATGGTGACAGTTTCTGCCCCTTTATGATTCAAGGGCAATAGGGTACACTGTGCACCAGTGTCCACCAGGGCTTTATACTTTTGTGGCTCTAATGTGCCAGGCCATCAAATCCACACAGTCCAATATATTCGGTTGTCCCTCTCCTCCTCCTGGCCGGAGGCAGGGCACCTCTAACGTTGACCGTAGTACCTACGATTATCAGATCGGTTCCTACCTGGTCCGTAGGATCGCCTACCGTAGGTCAGAGCAGCCTTCCTCCTGTAAGAATCCTTTCTTCTATCTGCTTCATTTTGCAACTCAAGCACCCGTGCCTGTAGGGCTGACGTAGGTTCTTCATCCCGTTTCTTCATGTCTTCTCCATATTCACAGAGGCAAAACCACAGGATATCTCGTATCGGGTTTGATTTCTCTTGAGTCAGAGGGTGTTTTTTCTCTTGAGTAGGAGGGCGTTTCTTCTTAGCAGCTGCAACATGGGTCTGTGCAGGGAAAGAAGGAGTTTTTCCTCCACCTTGGTTAGTTTATCAAACAGTTTATCAGTTTGCTCAACTCATCGGTTTGCTCATCAGTTTGCAGAAGGAGAGAACTCAAGGGATAAGGGGGAGTGGAGTCAGATCCCTCCTCGGAGAGGCAAGCGAAACCCCTCACAGCCCCCCTCACCATCCCAATTGCCCTTGCATAATAGGTATGGGGCTTTGGAAATCGAGGACCAGGCGATTGAGGATGGAAAGGATGATCCCTCCAGTGAGATGCCCAGTGCTGGGCACCCACCCCCACGCCTCAGGACTTCCTCAACCAAGAAAGAAAGCAAGGTAATTGTAGTAGGTGACTCCCTTCTGAGGGGAACAGAGGGCCCTATCTGTAGACCGGAGCCATCCCACAGGGAAGTCAGCTGCCTGCCTGGCGCCAGAATTAAGGACATACAGAGAAAACTCCCTTCCCTGGTTAAGACATCAGCTTACTACCCACTATTGATATTTCAGGTAGGTGGTGATGAGGAAGGTACCAGAAGGAGGCAGTTGGCTTTCTGGGCTGTGAGCGCACATTGCCGCCTCATGCTAAGCAGGTTCCCACCAGCCAGCACCCCCAAGTCCTTCTCGGCGAGGCTGCTCTCAATCCATTCTCCACCCAGCCTGTATTTGTGCATGGGATTGCCCTGATCCACGTGCAGGACCTTGCACTTGGCCTTGTTGTACATCACGAGCTCGGCACGGGCCCGCCTCTCCAGCCTGTCCAGGTCCCTCTGGATGGCATCCCTTCCCTCCAGCGTGTCGACTGCAACACGCAGCTGGGTGCCATTGGCAAACTTGCCGAGGGTGCGCTCCATCCCAACACCCATGTCACCGGCAAAGACGCTAAACAGCGCCAGTCCCAATAGCGACGCCTGAAGAATGCCGCTCCTCACTGGTCTCTACTTGGACATTGATCAGTTGACCGCAACTCTTTGAGTGCAGCCACCCAGCCAATTCCTTCTCCACCGAGTAGTCCATCCGTGGAACCCATGTCTCTCCAACTGGGAGACATGAACGTTGTGTGTGACAGCGTCAAATCCTTTCCGGGTAGGTGATAGTTGCTCTTCCCTTATCCACCAACGCTGTAATGCTACATTCACCGGTCTGTTCTCTCAAGCACTAGAGAAAACGTGGGCCCATTGCTGAACCCCAAACAAGACGCAGTGCCCAGATGAGGCCTGATGGGTGCTGAGCAGAGGTGATCAGCCTTGCGCCCTCTGGCTAGGGGAGAAAAATTGGAAAAACTCCCTGCAAGAGAGCCAAGTGCTGCCCCTGACTCCCCGTGGGGGGAACCAGGGGAGCCCAAGAGGGCTGGCCAGCAGTGCTGAAGCGTGGGGAGAGACTGTGAGACTTTGCTTGCTGGCTTGTTTTTCTTGTCTTTGTTGGTTGCTTTGTGACCACGTGCACAGCAGGTTATAACTATACCATCAAATTAGAGGACAGCTTCTGATAGTGCAAGGCATTCACTCTTTTTTCTATATGTTTCCCCATGCGGAAACGTATATCACGTTAGAACGTGAGGCAACATATGTTAGAATGTCAGACTCAAATAAAGAACCTGGGGATATAGAAACAGGTAGAGGCCATGCTTTGCTTCCAGACTCCCTATAGCACACTGTATTCATTTAGAAATGGAATGATTTTAACTCCTGAATAGCAATGTGCCCCCTAAACCGCACTGTGAGCGAGGAGAAGGGCCATGCAATATGGTAAGTAATCTTATCCTTGAATTGTTTTGATCAGGTTGCATCACTGGTCTCCACGCAGAGTTTGTGAGCATTCCCTGGGGTATTCAGGGCATCCCAGATAAAATCCTCTGTTGTAAACAGGAGCAACAAATCTCAAAAATTTTGCAAAGTTCAAAGCAAGGCGGGGAGGAAGATTTTTATTTCAAAATAGAATTGATTTCACCCATTCCCGTGTATGGTGTCATAGGTGCATATTTCTCAGCAGCTGAACATGTCTTTCCACCCAGTCTGGAAAAGAATTCCTGGAGGTGAGGCAGAGGACGAGAGGCACAGCCTTTGGAGGCCTCTTCCCCTCTTTCTATTTGTCCTTAGGCGCTGGTTCTTCGATGTGCTGTGGGAGGAAGCAGGGGAGCCCAAAGGGCTGGCCAACAGTCCTGGAGTACGTGGACAGCCTGTGGGACGTTGTCCTGCAGCCTCCCAGGGAGGCATGGGACATTATCAAATGAACCCTCTTGCTGTATGTGCCTGGAGATATGTACCACGGCCACCGGAACCTGACGGGACCCTGGGAAGACACAGCCAAGACCTCACTGGCATGAAACACTGACGCCGAGCACGGGACCAGAGGTGGCAGACGGAATGAGCAGTGGCGTTGCGGTAACCCCCGAGGCATGTGCTGGGTCCGCAGCACTGCCAGGGCAAGCGCCGTGGGCAAGGACAGCCCATTGCCATGTCCCCGAGGAAGGGACAGTGACATCACTGAGCGATGGGTTCTGGTTTTCCCCGGCCCTGCCAGGTTCGGGCAGCCGGGGCAGCCAGGAGGCGTGCTTGCAGCAGCAGAGGTGAGCTGTACGGGGAAACCTCACCCTGGGGAACTGGGAGGGTTTCCCTCTTGAGGGGCCTGGGCATTTCCTCCACCCCTGCCCAGGCCAGCCAATGAGCATGGCCTCGCTTCCTTTTCTAGTGCGACATCTGCTGCTGCGAGGACCAGTGAGAGGGAGCAGCTTGTGATCGCTGTCTCTCCCCAGCCCACCTCCCCAGATAGACAGCATGGCCACAGAGCTGGACGACCACTGTCCCATATGCCTGGACAGCTGGGAGGAAGCCAGCTATGTGTTGCCATGCTGCCACCACTTCTGTCTCGTCTGCTTCTGGCGGTGGGCTGAGATAAAGCCCGAGTACCCCCTCTGCAAGAGGGAGGTGGATGCCGTCATACCTTCAGTGCAGACGGACTATTACTTCCCACAGTATCCCGTCAGACCACCTCCAGCATCACTAGCCGTCCCGTACCAGGCCCCCCACAGCCCTGCAGCTTCTCCACCACGGGCTGCTGGACAGCTGACCATGGCTGTAGTGGACAGGCTCGAGGCTCACGAATGGGCAAGCCTTTTCGCGGAGTACTCGCTTCTCCTGCAACACTTGCTGCCCTGGCTGCGCCAGGTGCTGGAGCTGATGTTTGAGGACCACCATCAGCAGGCGTCCATCGCAGAGGACATTATCTTGTCCTGCCTCGTCAGCTTTGGACCGGACAAAGATCTCCTGGTCTGGCTCCTGCAGCTCCTGCTACGTAAGCGCACAGCGATGTTTGTGAACGATCTTGTCAACGCTGTGACACGAATGTGCGGCAGGGGGGCCCACCATGTGCTGGAGCTGAAGGGCATCCATGCTCCTGGGGGGTGGGAGGGCAGCCCTGTTGCCTCCCGGGGAGGGTCTCCTGCACCCAGCCCAGCCCCCTCCGGCAGCCCTGCCACACACAACGTGGGCCAGCTCCCCAGCACCCCCACAGCTGCCCTTGCTGGGGATGCCGGCAGCTCCGCCTCTCCAGCTTGCCCAGGCCGTTATGACTTTAAACTACTCTTTCGAGCTGTTCACTTTCAGTGGTAGACAACACAGACCTCCTGTGCCCTGAGGGCTGTTTCAAGTCTAATTTGTAGGTGGCCACTGGGTGTCACTGTTGCTGCTCTTCAGAGAGACCTGTTCCCCTCACTCTCAAAAGAGGAGGCCTGAGGATTAATTTGGGGAAAAGAGGAACTCGCATTGATTTCGAGGTCTGCTTTTTCCTTTTTGCAGCGTGGAAAAGAGTAAGACAGAGAGACAAGACAGCACTGACCGATATCAGTAAAGGAGAAGAGCCACAGTAACTGCGATGTCGTTTCCATAGATAGTCTGCAAGGTCCGATCTGTATAGGTAAACGGAACTGCTCTGGGACGATATTGACAAAATTATGACAAAGTTTTCCATTAAGGAACAAATGTCCATTTAAGTTAAATCGAAAGTTGGTTTGATTGTTAAGGGAATAAAGGAGGACGCTGTCACGTTGCAGTTCTTAAAATAAAGACAGAGTTTGGCGTAAAAAAGAGATGCAGTGAAAATCCCCAAACTGTAAAGCAGCGTTAAAGTTAAACTTCCAACTCTGTACACGCTCATTAATGAAGGAGTGTTTGCCGTCCCCAACAAGCACAGCAAGTGGCCTGTGGACCTTGAAAGGCTGATCTATTTCATCCTGCTGTCAGAATTAAGTGTGGACTCATCTTGGCTTGCAAATAAGCCTCCGATACTACAACATAAGCACGTGGGCTTCCAATCCTTACCTTTAGGCTCATCTGTATTGGCAGGCTCTTCACCTGCTCAGAGGCACACTGACTTTCACAGGACTCGGTTCAACAATCTGTTTGTGTGGAAACGCCCCAGGTTCAAAATACATAGTGTAGGTCAGGAAGAATGCAATATCCTTTGCGCCTGAGAAATCAAATCAACTGTGTAGGCCATAAATATCTGTGAAACAGACACAAAGTGTTTCTAAAAATGGATGTGGTTCGACTGTGTTTAATGCACCTTGTGCTTAAGCATCTTTTGTCCGAAATAAGAACTTTCTATAGGAGCTTTTTTTCTTGCTAGGAGCAAACTTTTAGCAGAGAAGATCAACACTATAATTGTGTCCTGTGTTTTAGATCAAAGACTTGAAATTCGTGTATAACTAACATTATCCATTTGCAAGGTATTAAGTTGTTTGTAGGCTTCAGTGACCTGGCTTTTTCTGGATCATTTCTATTTTTAATGTTTTCCTCTTCCTTTCATTTTCCCTAGTCTTGCTTTTATTACCGACATACCTGTAGAAGCTTTTCTTGTTGCCCTTGACCTCTCTGGCAAGATTTAATTCTTTCAGGCCTTTAGCTTTCCTAACCTGGTCCCTGGCTGCTTGAAGGACCCTCTCCTGGATCTACTCTAGAAGGGCCTTCTCCTGGATCTCCTTCAGAACTCCCTCCCAAGCTGTCTTGGGACAGCTGGTCCTTGTCGTGAGCGACAGGGGAACGATCTGACTGCTTTCTCTTCTTCCTGGTTACTGGGGCAGCTTGTACCGATTTTGATGGAGATTGAGTAGTTTTGGTACTGCTCGTGTTATAAGTTGATCTCACAAAATTGACGTGAGACAGAGTCAATTAAAATTTGGAGTATTTATTAGCAAGCGGCAGCAAGCAAAACAGCGCTGGGCGGCCCGGGAGTCTCACTCCACCGACGGCGCGCACTCAATGCAGCGGCTTTCTCAAATATATATGGTACTTTTTACATAATCATAAGATCTCTTAATACGGCTATACATATGCATAACCTATCCCCGCTTCGTATTAAAATTAGCTTTAAGAAGTCATTTTCATAAACTCCTCCTAACTGTGCTTGCGCAATGCTTTGTGGTGGTGGTTGCTGAGGGTCTTGAGGATGAAGGCTGCAAATTCTTCTTCATCACTTCAAGTAACCTTTTGTGCCTGCGCAGACTCAGTTTTTCTTTTTGGTCTCTGTCCAGACTGCAGGGTTGGTTTCAGCCGCCTTTCAAGGCCTTCTTTTATTTGTTATCAGGAGCTGTCCTTGGCAATGCCTCAAGACTTCTTGCTTCGTCCATTTTTTATCAGGCCTGTCTTTTAGGTTATGAATTACTACTAGTTAATTAGTACTATATCTTTGACTTAGTCCCCCCCCCTTTTTCTAAAGAGTTAGTAAATTCTATAAGGATTCTTCATCTAACATTTTCTCAAAGTATTTATCTAAGTGCTATAGGTATCTCTAAAACTCTGGCAGTACTAAACGAACACCTTTAAAATTACACAAATTAACATCTTAAACACTAGTATTGCCAGTGGTCTTGGGGTGAAGGTTTCTCTCCTTCAAGTCTTTTCACAATTTATTATACTTTGTCTACATAACTTGACCCTGCAGCTTAGTTTTGCCTGCACAATCATGCATATCTTGTTTACACAGTAAAATGTTGGCCATCTTGCCACCTCTTGTTAAGCAGTTGCCTTCTTGTGGAAATGTAAGTTTTTAGGTTTGGTGAACAAACGATACTGAGTTTATCACACTCGTAGTGGCTGGAGTAGCTTGTGCCGGGACAGGCGGCGGCGTGGCTTGTGCCGCTGCAGGGCGGGGGCAGGGCTTGCGCCGGGACGGGCGGTGGAGGCGCCTGTGCCGTTGCGGTGTGTGTGTGGGGGGCTCGGCTGCCGGTGGTACCGGTGCCGCTGCAGGCGGCGGAGGCGCCTGTGCCGTTGCGGTGTGTGTGTGGGGGGTCGGCTGCCGGTGGTACCGGTGCCGCTGCAGGCGGCGGAGGCGCCTGTGCCGTTGCGGTGTGCGTGTGGGGGGGGGTCGGCTGCCGGTGGTACCGGTGCCGCTGCAGGCGGCGGCGGCGCGGCGGTGCAGGCGCCTGTGCCGTTGCGGTGGGGGGGGGCGGCTACGGCCGGGCCGGGCGGGGCCGCGGTTTGCGCCGCTGCAGATCGCCGAGCGGCTGCGCGGGTCTGAGTGGCGGCAGCGCCCGGTCCCCCTACTGCTCTCCCTGCACCGGTGTTTCACATGAAACCACCCCTGCATCACATTCAGGAAAACTGACAACAAAAGCACGGTCTTAACAGGGCACCAATCCTTATCCTCAGAGCCCAGAAGGTTGCCGTGCCCCACCTCTGATGGTGTCACATTAGCATAATTATCAAAGGGCGAAGTAAACATTCCCCAGGTAGAACCGAATGTATAATTAATCACAGAATCCATCACGAGAGGCCCGAGATATACAGGTAGAGCCCTTACCCAACTCATCGTGTTATACATCTGAATTGCGAACCACACCAAAACAGCACCTTTAAACCTTCACATAAAAAGCCAAAGAATAAATGAACTTTGAAACACATTTGGCAGGTTAAACCAAGCTGACTGCATTAAGGTCGAACAAAGCTGCTTAAAGGCATGATACAAGATTTCGTCTAAGAATGACACGATGCAAGCTGTCTGTTCTAATCTCTGAGCAAGCTGGAACTCAAACTATTTGGGCAATTTATCACAGGTCTGATCGAGCACTGCTCGGGCCCCACGTTGGGCGCCAATTAATCTGTCGTGGTTTAGGCCAAAATCCACTACTGGGGACCTGAGGCACCCCAGATGGAACCGACAGGTGCTCCCCTCTACCCTTCTTCAAAGAGAGGCAGAGGAGGAAAAAGAGACTTATGAGTTTAGAAGGAACTAAAGTACTTTGATGAAATATTATTAATAATATAAAAAGAAATAATGAAAAATATATACAAAACCGTATCAAGCTCCCGAGGTGACAATCACATTACCTGCTGGCACTGGGGCAGTTCCAGGCTGGATGGGAACTGGTTTCTGGATCTGGATTCAGGATCGGGATCACAGGCAGACAAACAGAGTCCTCCTCAGACGTCAGCCATTGAAGGAAGAGACCTGCCCCTTTGATCCCTCAGCTTTTATACTGAGCATGAGGCAGATGGGATGGAATACCCTGTTGGTGAGTTTTGGGTCACCTGTCCCGTCAGCTCCTCTCTGCAGGTGGGACTCCACTATGCTTTTCCACTTCTGACCCTCCAACGGGGCAAATAACAAAGTTGGTTGGCCTTGGGGGTTATAGCAATAAGTATAAACAGGAGCCTCTCTGCATACCATGTCTGGGCATCAGCTACAAACAATTGGTCTTATCACTCTGAGAGTGAACATTGTCTGCACAATATGCAGTTAATTTCAGTAGTTAGAAGAGGCCCAGCTAACAAGCGAAGTTACTGAACAAAATTGGTTCTGTTTTACCTCAAACCAGGACAGTGACTCTCCAGCACGAAGTTCTCAACTACACCCAGTAGTAAGTGGTCCCCAAATCCCTCGTGCTCTGGGGACCACACCAAAGTCAGTAGACTACTCGCATGCTCTCCCTTTATGCAAGTAATTAAACTCCTTCCTTAATTTTGACTACAGCTCCAACAGCAGCAAATTCACTAAAATTACAAAACTACCACTCCCAGTTGTGCTAAGGCATGTCCAGTTTTGATAGACATGGGAGGAGACAGTTTGTCCCAAAGCCTCGACCATTTTAGCTCACCAAAAAAGAAACCATGGGTGCAAACGTGCGGCAGATACTAAGCAGGGGCGCCAATTTTCTGCACATCGGCCCAGGTCTGCCTAGTTATCGAAACTACTTAGTTCAAGTAGTACTTCTCTAAGTATCTCCCTGAGAATCTAACTACTTAGAAACCTAAGCACAAAATTTACTGCCAAAAGCTGTCCATCTTTCTGTTGCAGCGCTACGTTCTTGCTGTCTGTTACTACAGGATTACACTGGCTCATAAGCTGCCCTTCTGAAAATACCCCGATCCAGATCTTTTATAGCATCCGTCATGAGTCTACACGTACCCATAACATTGCCAAGTCGCCGTTTTCATGCCACTTTTGAATATTGCTCTCTCTCCTGTAAACACTCTACCTGCCTCTCATGGTTTGGGCCAAAACGGCCACAAGGCAAGTGACAGATGCTCCCCGCTCCCTCTCTTCAGTAAAAAAAAAAAGAGAGGCAGGAGAGAGAGAGAGAGAGAGAGACATACGAGTTTAGAAGGAACTAAACTGCTTTAATGAAATATTAATAGAAAAGTAAAAAGGAAATAATGAAATGTATAGAAAACCGTATCGAGCTCCCAGAATGACAGTCACCTCGCCAGCTGGCCCTGGGGAAGTCCCAGACCGGAATCATAGACGGATGGGAACTGGATTCCAGAGCTGCATTCAGGATCGAGACCAAACGCACACGAACAGACGGAGTCCTCCTCAGGCGTCGGCCATCGAAGAAAGAGGGCTGACCCTTTGATCCCTCAGCTTTTCTACTGCGCGTGAGGCAGATGGGATGGAATCCCCTGTTGGGCAATTTTGGGTCACCTGTCTAGTCCGCTCCTCCCCGCAGGTGCGACCCCTCTGCGCTTTTCCGCTTCCCACCCTCCAACAGGGCAAATAACCACGTTATCTGCCCTTGGGTGTTATAGCCCTAAGTCTAAGCAAGAGCCTCTCTGCATACCATGCCTGGCATCAACTATCAACACAGGTCTCGTCACTCTGAGAGTGAACGGTTTCTGCATAATAGGCTGCTCTCTGCAGTAGTTAGAAGAGGCTTAGCTAAAAAGTGAAGTGACTGAAGAGAGAATCGGTTCCGTTTTACTTCAAACAAGGACAGATGCTATTTGTCCCATGATGGCATTGGTGGAGTACATCATGTCTGTTAAAAAGACAGAAAACAGGAACGGTCTGGGTGGGGAAGGCCGGACAGGTTACCCCTTTTGTGGTGCAGGATAGGTCATACGCGTTTCTGCCAGGGCGTCATAAGTTATCTTTTGCAGTTGGGCACACAGCACAAGTTCCCACAACTCCAGTAAGTTTAACTCTCTGAGGGAGAGGATGAGAGAGAAAAGAGACTTACACGTTTAAAAAAGAAATTAAATGACTTTAATGAAAACCTCAACCAAAAAAAAGAGAGAAACTTAAGACACATGCACACTATATCCACAACTGTATTAAGAGAGAAAAGATCCTTTTATTGTGAACATGGCGTGCGGGAGCCCAGGAGTCACAGGGGTTCAGGCACTAACAGGAAACGGGCACCTACAAGGACAGAGTCAGAAAACACTGGTAAAGCCCAAAGGCAGGACGAGACAGGACTTGGTTCCCCTTCCTTTGGGAAACACAGCCGGCAAGGAAGGGTTTCTAGCCCAGCTGGCATTGAGCAGGGGGTGGCTCTGGCGCCTTGTCCCCATGGGGAATGCCCTTTGAGACTGTGCGTCTGCAGGGATGCACAGTGCGCCTGTGCCACGCAGCAGGGCTCCATCGGGAGCCCCTGGGGAGCTGCCATGGACTTCTTCCCAAAGCCTGCACGGCACCATCCCTGGCCGACCCTTGCCAGCCCCTTGGACTGACTTAGCGCAGTTTAAGGAGTTGGGAAAGATGGGCAGCAGAGCCTGGGACTCACCTGGGCTTCTTCACCATCTGGACCTTTCTTCTTCTCTTCAGTCGCAGTCTTCTTCCTCTCTTCCTTCTTTTTTCTTCTTGTTTACATTCCATCTCCTCTTCCCAGGCCTCTGGTCTCTTCCTTTTGCTTTGGTTTTCGGTTTCCTGGAGGGAGCTTGCAAACCTTTCCATCCCACAGTGGATTGGAGAGGTAAAGCCAGGATCAACTGGATCAATCAGTTCTCCATTTAACCCAAGCTCACTCCTTTTACCTTTGTGCCTTTGAAAGGTTCTTTTGATCTTCTGCACATCGCAGGGACTCTGTCGTGGTCTCGGGGGCGGTTGGAGGAAAAGTGGTCGTGTCCTAAACCAGAAATGTTGGCGTTAGCAGGTGGCAAGGGATGCCCTGGAGGAGTAAGCGACTTTTTGGCAAATTGCTCCCTTAGCTCTCTAGAGAAGGTGCCTTGGGCTGGTTGGCATTAGCCCTTTCTTCCAAGGGCCTCACTTTCGAACACAACGTTCTCACAGGTGTGTGACACTCTGCTAATTTGCAGGGGCCATTCAGCAGACACCCTGCGGTCCCCTGCGGGCAAGAAAAGGCTTGCCCACTTCTTTCTCCTGCCGTTTCTTCTGCCCTCCCGAGACAGAACTCTGCAGATACCCCTTTGGTGCAACACCCCCTTCTGCGGTGGCAGGCTTTGCTTTTGGAGTCTGTCCTTGGCAGGTATTTTGTAGGTATTTCCTTTGACTAAGCACATTCCTAACACATTGGAGAAACCACCTTTCCACTTTCACTTACACTGCCCTGTTCTGGGGGATAAAAAAAACCCACACAAAGCCAGAAGGCAATGAATGCTGGGAATAGGCACAGCAGCTCCTTGGACTCATTAAGACATACCCTCCTCCACGAGACACATTGTTGCAGTGTTTGTGGACCTGCCATACCTCTGCTATTTCCAATCCTGCCTCCGTATCTGCCACTTCTACTTCCTTGAGGACTAGCAGAGAGGGTGGTGCCTCCAGGAAAGCTTTTGCCTGGTGCACCACGGCTGCTACCCCTGTACCTGGGGGAAGGGCAGCCCCCTCCTCCTCCTCCTGCTGCTGCTCCCTCCCGCTGCAAAGGAAAACAGCGTAAGAGCCCGTCAATGGAGACCACCAGCCCAGCGCTCCCAGAGCCTGCCCTGCCCTGCCCTGCCTGCAGCGTGGTGCGATGGGGCAGGACGGGCAGGGGGCCAGCAGCTGGAACCGCGGCTCTGGCTCAGCAGTTCCAGCTGGGATGCTCCTGAGAGCCGGCATGCCACCACGGCAGCCCTGCCCAGCCCTCGCCCTGCCCTCCTCCTCCAAGCTGTGGGCAGCAGCAGAGGCTCCGTGTCCCCGCAGAACCAGGTCCAGCAGCCACTGCCCAGCGGGTCCCCTTGGTCCTCCAGGTGACGTCCTCCCTTGGGCTGCCACACCTGCATAGGGACACTCAAGGGACAAGTGAGCATGGCTCCTCCCGGCTCTGGCCGAGGAGCAGAGGTCAATTTAGTTCTGGGGACGGAGTGAAGCAGGAAGCACCTCAAGCGCTCCGCAATGTCGAAGGGTACCAAGGGCTGAGCTCTCTCCTGCTGCAGCGTGATGGGCACAGATATCCTCCGGGTGAAGGGCAGCAGCATCCTCAATTCTGCAGACGTGCCGCTTGCAGGAGGACAAAAGGCCCTCCCTGCCTTTCTTTCCAAAACTTACCTGAGCGGTGATGTCCTCCTTTATTGACAGATGGGGCAAGCAGCGGTGCTTGCTTGGGATCATCCTACAAGAATCAGAGAGCGGTTAGAGAGCAGCCTCACAGCAGAAAGGGCCACTGGCAAGCTGCCAGGCGGCACCAGCAGCCTGAGAGCATTAGCGGTGGGACCCTCTGCCTTCCGGGGCTCACCCCACTCACCACACATCCTGCACAGCCATGGGTGGGGGAAAGGCCATTCTCACCTCTGCCTGGACCTCTAGCAGCTTCTCCAGGCTCCTGGGATTGAATGTCCTCCACTGGGCAAGAAGGAGTGGAAGAAGGTGAGCAGCGATGCCTCTGCTGCTCGGCTGGAGGAGCGGTTGTTAGGGACAGAAACACTCACATGGTGGCAGCGGCTCAGCTCCTTCTCCAGGTGCTTGATGGATGGGAGGCAGCTCACCCGGGCTCTCTTGTCTCCTTCTGGTGTCCTGTGCACCAGGAAGGGACAGGGAGGGAGCTGGGTCAAGCCCAAGCTGCCTCTTCTCCCTTTCTCTTGGCATTGCAGCTTCTTCTGCCCTTCCCTTCTGGGCACCAAAAGGTGACCAGGGGATTCAGGATGTAGAAATGCCCCTATTCCTCCGTGCCAGCGTGCTGCCTGCTCCCTGCTCAGGCTCTGCTCGGAGGGCAGAGGCCATTCACAGGATGCCATGGGCCCAGTTGGGAACCTCTCCTGCCCAGTCATGGGACGTGGCACCATGACTCACCTGAAAGGGGCAACACAGGAGCTGCTGGGCCAGGAGAGGATGATGGAGGTCCCATCCTCATCACTTCCTTCCTTTTCTGCTCTTGCTGCCTCCTTGTCAGCACTCAGCACCCACAGCTGGTCCAGGGCCAGGCAGAGCCGTGGGCGCAGGGTGGTGCCACATCTGAAGAGCGGAGAGGCAGGCAGGGAGCTGGAGGTGGAGCCTGCCGGAGCCCTGTCCCCCGCCTGCCGTTGGGGCAGACATGGGTGCATCCAGCAGCAAGGTGCCCCCGGGGGCTGAGGCTGGTGCCAGGGTGTCCCTGCCCCGCTGCCAGGGACAGGGCTGGGGGAAAGGCGGCTGGGCTTGCAGGCACTTACTGCAACTTGGCAATGAGCAGCTTCTGCTGGAGGAGGCAAAGGCACCTCTGGCTTCTCTTGCAGCCCTGGCTCAACCACTCATCCACGCTCAGCACCGCCGTGCCCTTGCTGAGAGCCTCCCTGCAGAGCAGAGAGCGGTGGGTATGTGAAAGGCTGCTGCTGTGGGGCCCGGCCATGCCCGCGTGTCCCCGAGCCCCAGGGAGAGCCCACCTAGAGCCACAGCAGCAGTTGGCCTGGCCCATTCCACCCGGGACTGGAGGACCCTGGCCGTGCCCAAAGGACACGGCCCAGGCAGCCACAGTAAGGATGGGATGCGGGGTGCTGCTGCTGGTGCTGCTTTGGGCCAGCACAGCTCCATCCTGCTGTCTCTGGTGGCTCTTGGCTGCAACTGACAAACACTGGGAGCTCAACGGAAGCTGGGTGGTTACCGGGAGGCACCGGGGCATGGCTTTTCTCCACTATGGCCATCTCTGTCTGGCACGGGGGAACCCAGAGCAGGACACAGCAGAGGGCACCCATCACCTCCCTCCACCCGCTGCCCACTTACAGCTAGTGTCGTCTGCGCGGCTGGCGCCGCTTGTTGCGCTGTGGCTGTCCCTGGCAGCCCGCGAGGGTCCTGCGGCGCTTTGGACAGCGTGCTGCTGGAGGCAGCCTGGCCGTGGTGGTGGTGTGCCCCACCAGGCCTGCGGGAGATGGATCCACCTCCATGGGCTCTGTGTCATCTGCGGGGGGATCCACCTCCATGGGCTCTTCCTCATCCCTCTTCTCTGGTGGGTCGACCTCCATGGGCTCATCTCGCCGGGCAGGGCTGCTGCTGATGGCGCCAGCCCACTGGCGTTTCCTGGGCTGGGGAGGCATCCTCAGGGCTTCCAATGAGCCTCTTGTCCCTGGGCCCACTCAATGTAGGCACTGGTGCCACCCACTGTGGGCACTCGCCTCCCTTGGCCGCCTCCTCCTCTCGCAAGCAGGCTTGGCGTGAGTGTGCCTGGCTGCTGAGCGAGCTGTGGGCCAGCCACAGGGCTGCCTGCTTGCCTAACGGCCAGCCGGTGATGTCACCAACAGACGTTGCTGTGGCTGGGAGGGGGGCCCCTGAGGCCCTGAAGGCCCCATTGAGGGCGGCCCTTTTGCTTCCAGAGAGAAAGGCTGCCCCTGGAGCAGTGGGTCTGCCCTCCATGTCCCCTGGTGTGCCCTGGGCTCCAGCCCCCTCCTTGTGCCAGGCCTCAACAGGACAGCGGCCACAGTGTCAGAGGGCCTGGCCTGGTGCATGCTGCTGCGCAGGGGCGACAGGAGGAGTCCATTGTAGGGCCACCGAGGTCCTTGGGGCCTGGAGGAGGGGTGTTCAGTCTGCGGACGGGAAGGCCCATGGCGGGTTGCTGTCCCCGGCCGGTTCTTGCCTCAGCTACCCAATGGGTGGTTGAAGATGACGCCAGACCCACCCTGGTGTTGCACAGAGAAGATCTGCTGCTTGGTGGGGACTCTCTGTGCCTTCAGAGATGAGGGAAGAGAACTCAAGCACAGAGCTCGTTGCCTCAGTGATGTCATGTCATGTTCTTCATCAGCTGAATCAGTGCTTTATGGTTTAAAGAGAGACCTGGTGACATCCAATAAATTTAAAAAAAACCCAAAAACTAAAACAACAACAAACCTGTGACCGTTCCAATATTTCCGTTTCATTTTGATAAGATTTAACTTTGTGCTTTCTAGTTGTGGTGTGAGCAATTCTCTGTGCCGTTGCTTTCTTATGCAGAGCCTTAGTGCTTAGGTAGGTGTGTGACTTATTGAACCAGTACCAGAAAAATGATTCCTTAGAAAGACTTTATATGCAGCCTGGTTTTCTTCATTGTTCAGGAGAGGCAGCTTCATGATGGAGTGTGGTGAACTGCTTGAGAATTCTTCATTGGAGTGCCTGCCTTTAGAGCAGCAGCTCTCTTAAATGACGGAGCTGTGCGGACCCTTCTGAGGCCACAAACAAGTGCAGGCTCAAGCGATGGAAATGCTGTATCTACGTAGTTCTTAGTATTCCACGCTTCGGTCTTGGAAGGCTGAGACACCTGGAAGAGCAGGTGCTCTTTCCTATAAAATACCCCCAAACCCCTCACCTACTAACAGCCTTTTTCTTTATGAACTTGATTGATGATGTACTGTGATCTTGGGTTGATTCCCCTATGTGGAATGACTAAAACATGCGGCTTGTATTTGAAGGGCTGGAATCTGAGCACAATTTGCTGCAAGTCTGAAGTGCCCCTGAGCAAAGGGAGCCACAGAAGTCAGGGCTGCAGCACAGGAGGGAATCCACGGAGCATCAGTGGGTGGGTGGCAGCAAAAGTTTTACTGGTGTGCTGAACCCCCACCCAGAGATTTGCGAGCTACAGCTGGCTTGTGGACTGGATAGTCTGGCACTACTTGACTGCCGGTTAAGATAGCAGACCCTCTAAGCAGTTGTCGACCTCTGAGTAGGCAGGTGGGTAACATGCCAGCAAGAGTGTTTGGGGGAGAAGAGAGCTGCTGCATGCACGCCTCTGGGATTCGGCTGCCCGTGGCAGGAGATGCGTGAAGTTGGGTGT
Source organism: Vanellus vanellus (assembly GCF_965231255.1). Lineage (NCBI taxonomy): Eukaryota > Metazoa > Chordata > Aves > Charadriiformes > Charadriidae > Vanellus > Vanellus vanellus. Next base: position 98,179 of record NW_028127738.1, read on the forward strand.
GTGTGCTGTCACGGGCAGATGCTCAAGGGCAGCTAAGAGCGAGCTGGAGCGCTCTGCTTTCACCCGGGAGAGAAAGGCTGCTGCTGAAAGCACAGGCTGGCAGGATCCTGACGGAGCCAAGGAGCAGAAAGGAAGGATTTAAACAATGGGGGAGTGCTCCTTTCAGCAGGGATGGCTATACCTTGGCACTTGGTGGGCTTGGTTTCATTCCTCTTTCCTCCATTGTCTCTCTCCTCCTTCTTTCCTCTCTGTTGTTGCAGCTCCTGGAAGTAGAGGGAAAAGACAGCTGTTGAGGATTGCCTTGGAGCCTTATCTCAGGAAAGCCTGAGCATCAGGTTGGCAGGTTTCCAAGCTGCTAGCCGTGCTTCCTTCCCATGAGCCCAGGACACAAGCCTTGGGGAGCCGCGGCTTTGCTTCCAGTATTTCTTTGTTCCCTGAGCACGCGTTTGCAAATTCTGTAACCTTTTGCCCTTGTCCCTCCGCAGGTTAAGGTGCAACATGCTGACTTTTGATCTGCCCATCTTAATCTCTCTCCTTCTCAGCAGCATTCCTGATTGTCTTATTTCCACAGGTTGTGCCAGTCTGGAGGAGAAACGTTTCCTTTTTGAGCTCAGGCACATGATCTGAGGACGCTCACCATTTCTGACTGTGCCTAATGATTTAGGTTCTTCCTGGAGACACCAAGAGGATTGCTGTGTTTGTCGCTCTGTGTGTCTTCATTGCTACTCGTACTCACAAAACAACTGGACCAAATTTGGGATCTGATGACTCAGGTTTCGACTTGCAGCTTCTTCTGCTTCTTTGGACCCTTGTTGCATAGGAGTTCCTGTGCTTTTGCCTTCTATTTGGTGCACACAAGCAGCGTATTGGCTTTGTGATCTGGGCATTATTGAGCATTTATTGTTCAATGTGGGCAAGCGTGACTCCCAGGGCCGTGAACACTTGGAAAACATGCTATGCAGTATTACCTGCAGGGTGTGGCAGACTGACCCAAATGATTCATGGTTTTGTTAATCCTTATACCTAGGAAAACAAATGTATGCAAAAGAAGGCCAGCAACACCAGAGTGTGAGGGATGGCCTTAAACGTGTGTTTTCCCATGAGATGTGACTTCTGTGTAGGCACCTAGTTCCAGGTACTGCAAATTTGTGTAGAATTTCTTGGGAAATGGCTGAGCTGCTGCATCTGCTCTTGAAGTGTCAGCTGGGAGAAAAGGCTGATACTCTTGAGGAACACCGAGTAATATCAGGTTGAGACCAATGAGTTTCCATTTGTGTGGGAAAAATAATACTTTGCATTGATTGAGCAGTTAGAAAGCTGCTAAGAAAGGACAATCTCCAGAGTGTTTTGAAAAATCATCACTTAGAATGCAGCTTAATGAAAATTGTCATGGGAGACCTGGGCTTAGGCCCACAAAAGTATGTAGGTATTGAAGAAGGCTGGTGCAAGAAGCGTTCCTTGCTGGTGGGTTGCCGTTAGCCTTGCGTCTGTGGAGGTGGTCGGCATGCGTTCACACAGCAACGCAAGCCAGAGCAGCTTCTCGACTGCTCTAATTCTCCCTGGGTTGCCTCCAGCGCTGGGGGTGGGACAGGAGAGCTGTGGGCACTCCGCACTTCCCAAGGACTTCAGAGAGGCCTGCGGAAGAAAGGGCTCTGCCAGAGCAGAAAGGCAAATGTATGGCAATACTCGATAGCTTTCTTCTGTAGGAAGAAAGGAGGCAGTGGCAAATCCCGTTGCTCCAGTTACCACCCTTTCAACAGAGACCCTGAGGAGGACTGAAGTGTGCTGCTCTGTGCCAGTGAGGATTTGCCTGCAGTTTTGGATTTTCTGCTTTTACAGGCAGTATGTGCCTCATACATTTATTGTTACAGATTAGAGTTCTGCTGCGACTCTGGTGTTACTGGAGAGGGGGGATGTAGCACTGAAACACTTAGTGGTGCTCCTGGGCCCTGTTTTGAACTAGTTCCTAAAAAATGTGTTTTTCTTACCTCTGCTGGAGTTTGTCATGTTGAGTTCACTACTGAAATCACACTTCAACATCCTTTTCAATGTCACAGGTAGAAGAGCCCAAGCAGTTCTCGCTGGTCCCTCCGGCAGTTGACTTCAGAAACAGGTCCTGTGTTTTGGTGAAAGAAAGTGTTGCTTGAGGAGGTGCGTGCGCTGTGTTGGTGTGAGTTGGGGTGGGGAAGATGGGAAGCAAAGTAGAGATTGAGCTGGGCTTTCTTAGGAGAAGGAGAAATGCCTTCAGCTCTGTGTTGGGTGCTAAACTCTTAAAGAAGATGCTGCTGTGGATTTGAAAAATCTTGAAAGGCTGTCCATTAGGAGTGGCCTAGAGAGGAATGGTATTTTGTAAATGACTCTGGAAAGAAGCCAGAGGAATAAGAACAGTGTCATGGTTTTGCTGCATTTTGATAGAGATTTACTTTAGTTCTGCCCTTAGTTGCTTATAATCAAAAATGCCGTTCTGACTGAAAGCACAGCGGCATGATAAGGTGCTGAGAAGTCTCTGGCTAATTCTGCAGGTGGGTCGCTGGTAGCCTTCCTTCAAAGGAGGTGTGGGAGAAATGTCTGTCTGTGGGGTCGGTGCGCTTTTGGGGAGGGGAGAAGATACCTCTGCCTGTGCAAGAGCACCGTCCCTGGCAAAAAGGTGCAGGGAGAGTGCCTGACCACCGCTCCTGCTGTGGACTGTAGCGTCTCCTTGTCTTTGTACCTACGCTGTGTGTCATTTTTCAGATTGTGAAATAAAACTCTCAAGTTCTGAGAGCTTTTTTCTCTGCCTGCATGACAAAGTCGTGTTTCAGCTTGAAACTCATCTGGTCTGTGTCTGCTCTGCCTGAAAAGACACCTGAAAGGAGTCTGCAGAGTTGGCGTGCCCATGGGGGAGATACCCAGCTGGCCCTTTGTGTGGGGTGGATGGTGGCAGATGCCCAGAGCAGTGGGCAGCAGCAATTCCTGCTGTTGGTACTTAACTGGGAACCGCTTTGGTAAAGGGGTGGAGATGGTTCTTTCTGTGGCATCTCTGGGGTCTCAGTCTTGCAGCGACACCTTTGACGTTGGAGGGGTGGACTGCTATAAGCTAAGTAAGCAACCTCTGACAAGACTGCAGGGGTAGTCCTTGTGTGGCAAAAAGCCTGGCAGTGTTTTCATGGAGCTCTGCCCGCTTGCTTCTGTGGTCTACGTTATCAGTGCTACCCGCAGTGCTGTTTCCCTCCCCCATGAAAACGGGCGTTCTGCAGGACAGGATGTTTTACCTGCTGCGGTGTGTGATGCCTGGCCCTGGAAAGATGAGGCCAGATAGAATTTCCCCGGAACAAAACTGGTCTGCAAAACTTGCTCTGTGTCAATAAAAACTGTAAGGACTAAATAGCTGGTAAGGTTTGATTATGAGCTGTAGCACAGAGTTGATACTGGAGGTATGATTCTCTATGGCTGTTGTGGTTTGGGCCGGATTGGCCACTGGGTGGCAGGACAGATGCTCTCGTCAACGTGTCTTCAAAGAGAGGCAGGAGAGAGAAAGAGAGACTCAGGATTTCAGAAGGAACTGAACTACTTGACTAAAACATTAAGAATAAAATAAAAAGGAAATAATGAAATATATACAAAACTGTATTGAACTCCCAGAATGGTTTTACGTGTAATAGTGGAAGTAGAGATGTGTGATTTTGTTGCTGTTGTTTTTTTTATCCTTGAGGACAGGCATAACAGTGGGAAATACTCAAAGTAAGGTGAAGAAAACTGAGCAGTTTCCACTAAACTAAAAATTGCAAGATCAGCAGAAGAGAGAGGAAATATTTCTTCTATAGCATAATTGTTATGGGTCTTTCTTAGCAGCCCTAGATTACAGTCCTTTTATTCAGCAGCAGAACCTGCACCTGTGTCATACATCTGGTACATGTCCTGAGGATGGCAACTAAGTATAAGCACAGCAGAATTGTACCCCATGTCGGGGTCACGCTGACTGAGCTGAGGCAGTCTTCCAGAACATATAAGTGAATTTGGGGACGCCCCTGCGTGTTGGAACTTCACAGTATTAATGATTCGATCAATAGAGTTTGAGGAACGTCAGCAAGTTTGTACTACTTTCTTTTCTTTATTGACTTTATAGAACAGCACTGAAGTTATTCATATAGATTCTTTAGGCAATTCAAATACTTTCACTGAATGACAGAAAGGCTGAGGTTGGAAGGGACCTCTGGATGTCATCTTGCGATAGCCGCCTGCTGCAGCAGAGACAGCCAGCGCCGCTCAGCCAGGGTCTGGCTCCATCTTCTCTGCAGCCTCCCATCAGGCTTTTTATGCATTGATCAATTCCCCTGCGAGCCTTCTCTTCACCAGGCTAAGCGGTGCCAGCTCGCTCAGCCTTTCCTCAGAGGAGAGATGCTGCAGTGCCTTTATCATCTTCACACTCCTTTGCCAGACTCTCTCTCCAGTCCAGCCCAGGACACCATCAGTGCTCCTGGTGGCAAGGGCGCACTGTTGGCTCATGATCAGCTGGGTGGCCACCAGGACCTGCAGGGCTTTTTACGCCAAGCTGCTTTCCAGCCGAGCAGCGCGCCAAATGTGCTGGTTCCTGGGGTTGTCCCTCGCCAGGTTCTGGACTTCACTTCTTTCTCCTGTTGAACTTCTTGTGGCTCCTGCCTTGGCAGGGTGTGAGCATGGGGTGATGCAGAGGGCAGAGCCAAGTGGTGCAGACTCTGAGCAGGAGGAAGGATTTGGGTGCCAGTGTTGCAGGGCATGACGGGGCAGTAGAGGCTGGTAGGAGAGCAGATCCCCAGGACGTGGGGGCAGATGATGTGGTGAGGAGGAGACCAGGCATGGGACGTTTAGCAGTGGGGCATGGTCCAGCCCTGGAGTCCCCCTTCTGACTGAACCGTTGGCTGGCATGTGTCCCAGCTGCTGGCCTGGCCCTGGTTTTGGCAGCTCCTGGGGCCTTGTTCTAGTTGTGCCGGCGGGGTGGCCTCTTGGGTGGCTGAGGTGAATGTTGGGTGCTGCTGGCCCTCCTCTTCGGGCCTCGCCGTGGCCCCCCACGGGAGAGGTCCCTGCTGCGGCTGGGAGTAGAGGGACCTGCGGCAACCTCCCCTGGATCCTCATGCAGCTCCTCCTGTTCCCCGTTGGTTGGAACAGGGGCATCGGGGGAGCTGCCGGGAGCCCCATGAAGAGCAGCGGTGGAGGTGTTGGGTCGCTCCTCTTCATCGTCTGCAGCAGGGCTGCGGGAGGTAGCTTGGCCAGGGCCAGGAGACCCCCTTCTGGAGGCAGCAGGAGGAGGGACAGCCAGGGGGTTGCCCTCCCGCTCCTCGGCAGCATGGCTGTCCTCGAGGCCCAGCAGACGGTGGGCCTCTGTGCTGCAGCGTTGCACGGCGACGTTGATAAGCTGCTGTACAAATGTCGCCGCGTGATCCTGGAGGCTGACCTGCAGCAGCTGGACCAGGACCTCTTCGTCCAGACCAAAGAAGCCCAGGACGGCCAGGATGAGGTCCTCCATCACAACGGCTGCTGAAGGCTCCTCGGCAAAGATCAGCCCCAGCTGCTGTTGGAGCCAGGGCAGAAAGCGTTGGAGGAGAGCCGGGTGGTCGTCAAAGAGGAACGCCCAAGTATGGGGCTGGAGGCCGCCCACCAGAGCCCTGGGCACCGACTCCACTGCCAGCGGCTGAGGTGTTACAGAGCGGGGAGGGGGGCTGTGGGTGTCTGGGTGCCTGGGCGCTCCTCCGGCCTGCCGGGTGCCAACTGGTGCGGGGGCTGAGGCAGATGACGCGATTTGAACCTCTTCGAAGTCATTGTCTGCCCTCACCGAGTGCACGATGGATCGCACTCTTCTCTTGCAGAGAGGGCACTTGGGCTTGCTGTTAGCCCAGCGCAGGATGCACTGGTAACAGAATTGGTGGAGGCATGGCATGGCATAGGCGGCATCGTCCCAGCTGTCCAGGCACACTGGGCAGCGGTTGTCCAGGTCCATTGCCATGCTCTCCACTCGCTGCATCGTGCTAGGGGCAGCTGGGGGTGACAAAGTGCTCCCTCCCTGTGGCGCTGCAGCAGCCGGTGTCAGGCTGGAAAAGGAAGAGAGGCCACGGTCACTGGCTGGCCTGAGGAGGGCTGGAAGAAATGCCCAGGTCCCTCAAGAAAGAAACCCTCCCAGCTCCCCAGGGTGCGGTGTCCCCACACAGCTCACCTCTGCTGCTGCGAGCATGCCTCCTGACTGCCCCGGCTGCCTGAAGCTGACAGGGCCAGGGAAAATCCTTTGCGGGCTCTGGGGCACAGATGGAGAGCTGCCGCGAGCAACTAACTCCCCAGTCAGGACACCAGCGCCAAGGCTTGGCTCAACACTCCAGCCTCGCCAACTGCTCAGCTGGAATGCGGGTATGAACCAGCTGGATGGGACTCGGCGCCCGGATTTAAGCAGCGAGGGGCACGTGTTCACAATCCGTCGCTTGGTGACATCAGAGCCCATCCCTCCTCCCCTCCGTGCTTTGAACTTTGCCACATTCTTGAGATTTGTTCCTACAGTTTGCACCAGAGGTTTTGGGCTCTATTGAATTTTATGGGAGCTGTGATAAAAATTTTGATTCTTTTCAAAACCATCATCATCATCCTTGCATGGCTGTTCATAGTGGATGCAATCTCACCTAACAGTATTATTGCAACTTCCTGTCTCGTCATGAACTAAACCCTCTTTCAGTGGAGAGACGCGTGCCTCTGTGCGTCAAGTCAAAATCTGTTAAAACCAATGTCTGAAGTCACTGGAACTGTATCAAAGAAGCGCTATTTCTGCCCATTGATTAGGAAGGGAAACAGATCATGAACTCAGAGGTCAGGGTTTGCAGTGCACCCGCCTCAACAAAGCTTCAGATCACCTTCACTGTTTTGTGTAATTGCTCTTCCAAAGAGAAACAATCGTCTGCTAATACCAAATCAGCCTTGATACTAGCCCAGGTGGCCTCAGCTGTCCCGACTTGGCCTGGTCCTTTCCAAACCTTTACATAATCACGGGGTGTATTTTAGACTAATGTAAATATGTTGATAGCAACACACAATGAGCAGTGCCTCTTCAGCTGCTTCCAGTAGCTACTGTGTGCCCAGGAGAAGAGCAGAGGAGCTGAGGACAAGAGCTCGGCTTTCAAAACCTGACAAGATAGCTGCCTTAAAGACTGTGCTTAATGACTAAAAACTCTGACTGTGTTTTTCGTGAACTCAGTGAGCAGCTGTGAAACTGAGGGCTTATGGGACATAGGGCCACCAGGCCTGAGTGCTCTGCACTTTGAATTGCAGTCATTTTGCATGAGGTTATGCAAAGAGAAGAATATGCTCTCCTGCGATGCAAAACTATGTTATAGTGTGTCCTGCTTTGAGCGACACAGGACTAACTTCTCTTCTAATAGTTGGGAAGCCTGCACTTTTAGAAGACTCCAGTGTCTGAACTTGTGAAAATATGTACTTTATAGCTGGCTATGGTGTGTGGGTTTCAAGGTCTCAGAGATTTTGAGCTTGCCAGGCGCAGGGATGAGGAGGAGTGAGACGTGAGCACTTGACCCAAGCTGGCCGGCAAGATTATTTCATACCATACAAGATTATTTTCATACCATGAACATGAATGACATAAATTGGTCCAAACCCTTATTCTTCCGATGGGATGTCTGCTTCCTCCCTGGGCCCCAGCTTAAGGATATCACTAGGAAACTTCCAAGCCTGGTACGGCCCTCCGACTATTACCCATTATTGCTCTTCCGTGTGTGTGGTGGTGAAGCTGCAACATGTCCTCCTATGGCGATCAAAAGAGACTTCAGGGCCTTGGGACGGTTGGTAAGGGGATGTGGGGCACAGGTTATTCTTTCCTCTTTCCTTCCAGTTACAGGCAGCGACATTGGAAGAAACATACAGACAGGCCCAGTCTATTAATAGGTGGCTCCATGGCTGGTGTGACCAACAGAATTTTGTTTTTTTTGATAAGGGGATGGCCTACACAGCACCAGGCTTGCCGGCGTCAGATGGGATTCACTTGTCTCAAAGGGGGAAGAAGGTCTTTGCTCACCAGCTATCAGGGCTCCCTGACAGCGCTTAAAACGAGGCTTGAAGGGAGAGGGGGACAATATCAGGCTTACCTGTGACAAGCTGTGAGATGACACGCCAAGGTTAGAGGGACAGGGTGCTAGCGAGGGCCCACAGGCTGTTGCTCTGAGATGTGCTGGCTACGCTGCAGGACACCTGAAGTCTTCCAGCGATGAGGAAAGAAGGAAACACCAAGGAATGAAAGGGTGTTCCTCTAAGAAGGTGATAAGAAGGTGCCTCAAAAGGAGGCAGACACGACAGTTCTTCTCCTACAATCACGGACTGAGAGGGTAGGACCGAATCCCCGTGGGTGGATTTACTCTTAGTCGCATACAAAGTATTTTCAGTGACTTTCTGGCACACCATGAAAGTACAGTGGAAAGAGAAAAACCAAAGGCAAAAAAAATACCGGTAGACCGTATAACACACAAACAGATCATTTAATTTCTACTCATGGCTTTCAGCAGGAAGTGAAACTCTAATCAAGTATTTCCAAAGCATCTTAGCCAAACTGGGAATCCCTCCCACAACAGATTCAGTGAGTTCAGCTGAGCCTAAATGGAACCCAGCAGCCGCACAGTGCTGGGAAAGGTCTTGCGCATGCCCATGCACTTCTCCTCATCAATGAAGAGTGTGTTGGCTTTGACGGCCAGGTCATGCTGCAAGACCGACTTGGTATGAACCAGCATTTGCAGGGTGTCCTCGGTGTCTCTCAGGCGCTGCTGGAGGCTCTGGACCGTCTCGTTGATTTTGTGGACCTCGTTGACAAGGCTGGAAAACAGCAAGAAACCCTGGTTAACAGTGCCATCGTGGGGGTGGTTTCTAGCGTGGCATTGCTGAAGGGCCCCTTGGTCACAGGATTTCCCCCTTCAGCGTGCTCAGACTAACTCAGACCCCCCGTTTCTGGCAGACGCATGGGAAAGCTGAGGGCAGAGCTCCTCCAGACCTCAGCGGGGAGGCATGGTTAAGTCTGCTCAAAGGCTTTGGCAATGCGCAGCCGCCTCTCCCAGAGCAGCTCGGGCCAGCAAGAAGAGGGATGAGCAGGTGTGGTTTCCTGTTCCTGCTTGGTTTGGGGGGTTTGTTGGCTCCCCCTCCTGGATTTCCCTGTGCAGGCATCCTCCCCATGCCCACAGATGCACACAAAGAAAACAGGACATCTGGGAGAGGCTAAAAGTGAATGTGAAACAAGGGGAGGATGGAAAAAACCCTTGTTGTACGAGATGCTGCAAAGGCTGTGGGGCTGGGTTTCAATTGCTCTGAAAAGGCTTCAGCTGGAGTCTTGCCCAACGGGCTCCCAGGAGGGGTGAACTTTGGGGTGCCTCAGAGGGGGTGCTGCTGGGCGCTCAGGCCAGCCTACTCCTCCACAGCTCCTCGGCGTGCAATCCCAAACAGACCACTGTGTCCTTGAAAGGATTTCCAGTGTCCTCGGAGAAGGTGAGGACAGCCCTTTCTGCTTCTCCATAGGGGGCACCCTTCCTTGCAGTTCCCCAAAAGGAAGGGCCTAAGGGATCTCAGCAGGATCCTGTTGGAGAGTAAAGGGCTCGTCCTTCAAAACTGAGCACATCCAACTGCCGGGAAGCAGGCTGGAGAGAAGATGGGGCTTACCCAAGCGGGAAGAATCCATCCCCTCATGGGGTGCCATCAGGCTATACCCGGCCATGGTGTACAGCCTCCTTTGTGGGCGCAGAGCTCTCCCAGCACCCAAAGGCTGCAATACCTGCTCATTGCTTTTGATTATAGCAGTGCGCTTATGGAAGGACTGTTGAAAGAAAAGCCCATGCTTAATTTTTCATGCAGTGCTACCCCCGGGTGCTACCAGCCGTAACTCCTCAAGGAGCCCACCAGACCCACGCTCCTGCCTTACCGCAGCTGGGCAGTGTCCCGGCACAGCTCCACGTTTGGTCTGCGTGTGCGCTCGTCCAGCCGGCTCTGAGCCACTTTTAAGGGAGGCCCTTGGTCTTTAATGGCCTTTTGGATGGCTTCGATGGTCTTCTCCACCTGGAAGATTTCCTGCAGCGTCTGGCGTAAAAAAGAAACCCATGCACAAATTAAAAAGTATCTTCTCAAGTGACAACATAATTACCCTTTCCTCCTGTCCATCTGCAGAACAATACAAGTTCAATAAGCAGACCCTGGGCTCAGACCCCTGTCATTCTGCTACACATCAAGGCGCAGAGCCAAGAGTAATTTTTCTTCAGGGAAAAACCTCTCTTGGCTCTTGCTGTCACATCAGAGGAGGTTTTGGAGCACTGATGGACCTATTGAATACCCAGCTTCCCAAAATTACCGCTTGCTGGAACTAATCATCCATCAACAGTAACTCAGAGAGGGAAGGTTCTTCATGGATCCTCACTGAAAGACGTGGCATCAGCTCGCAGTGCTGCAAGCCCCGTCTTCCCTCAGTTACTCAATACAGTGTGGGGCCCATTTCAGGAAGCTTTCTATGAGACCCACAGCTCTGAGGCAGGTGTCCATCACTGATTTCCACTGACTCTGCTCGGCAAAGCAAACACACGCATGCCCGTGCAGCAGCCCCAGAGCACGGAGAGTGAAAGCACGTCCTTGGAGGAGAAGCAAGCCTGCAACCCCCCCAGCAGGCAGCCCAGCAGAGGCCCAGCAAGGCCGTTCTGGAGGGCAGCCAGCGCTTCTGAAGGAACTACCAGGAGATGCAACCAGCATTGGCATTTTCTGCTGGCAATCCCTGTGCTCCCAGGCTGCCAGTGAGGATGCCCTAGCAAAAACAGAGCCCTTGAGATGAAATTACGGTGCCAACTCCTAAGGGTCCCACCTCAGGGGTGTCACTAGGAAGTGACAGTGACACACCGAAAGGGAGGGGTTCCGACTACCTTGGCCAGGTGGGTCCGGATCTTGCTCTTGGCATCGGCTGTCTCGCTGATGCGTTTGGTGAAGGCGATGTTCACCCTGTTGAACTGGCTCCGCATCTCGTTTGCCACCACCACCAGCAGGTTCTCGATGTTGTCCCGCAGCTTGGAGGAGGCCGCCCGTTGGCTCTGTGAGCGGAGGATGTTGTCGTCTGTGATCTTGGCCCAAGAGTCCGGCACCGAGATCCTTCAGGAGGTGAGGGGGAAGAAGAGGCCCCGGTAAGCCCGTAGTGCTGAAGCTGGACGTGGGCCGGCATGAAGCCTGCCTGGGAGCAGCACTGATTAAATATATCTGAAATCTCCGTCTTTAATTTGAGCATAGGTTGTGGTTTAACTCTGGCCAGCAGCTAGGACCACACAGCCACTCTCAATGGAGGGGAAAGAGAAAGAACAGGACTCACGGGTGGAGATAGAGACAGTTTAATAGAACAACAACAGAAAATAGGAATGAGAAGAAGAGTATGAGTAAGGGTAAGAATAAAGGTAAGGTTAACAATAACAATAACAGTAAGAATAACAATAAGCAGAGAGAAACGGTCCCACTCAGGCAGCTGTCTCCAGGCGGGATGGACGTGCCTTGACAGTGGGCTGGGGACAAGCAGCTCCCTGCCAGGGAGAGGCACCGTGCATCCCGGGCACAGCTTGCTGCTGGCGTGCTGCCCAGCGTGCACTCACGTGGCATCGACCCGCTCCACCGCTGGGTAGTAGCTGATGCCGTGGGAGGTGCTCCTCAGGTGGTGACACTTGTCATCGATGCGGTGGGCCGCCTGCTTGTGGGCCAGGTCCCTCTCCAGCTCGTGCTGGGCCGCCCTGTTGGACCTTCAACATGCAAACAACAGCCATCGCTGGGGATGTTCAGGTGGAAGGGCTTCCTCCCCGCTCCAGTTCCCCGCAGCTCCCTCCCACGCAGCTCTGTCCTCCCATGAGCATCACTGCCCACTTCCCGGGGAGCCCGCCTGGCTTTTCCATCTGCAGGGTGTGGGGAGAGGTCGGGGTCTGCTGGGGGTCCACATCACAACTGCAAATGCACATCAGCCCTACGGCATGACATAAGGAGCTCCTCCTTACGCGAGCTGGGCTTTGGCTTCATCCAGGTACCGAAGCATCTTCTCCTGGCACGACCTGATGACATTGACTTCCTGGGTAAAGGACACATGGCCCCATCATCAGTGTCTGTACTCAGTTGTCCTGATGCCACTCGTCCCCTCAGACCTCCCCAACCCTGCACACAGCAAGAACTTGCCTGCTTGTCTTTCTGCCCAGAGTAAACAGGCAGGGAGTGGAGAAAGTGCCCCCAAACTGCGTGCATGTCTTTAGTGCACTACTCCCTGAAGAGGGACACAGAACCCCCACACGCTACACAAACACGCAGCTGCTCTTCAGCTATTCCTTCCTCTGTACGGCCAAGTCATACCCACACGGCGTGGGCATGCTGCTGCCTGGAGGAACCCCATCCCCTGGCCCAGCAGGTTTTGGGGGGGTATAAGAGCTGAGCACCTCCCCAGCGGTAAGGAGCCAGGTAGGGAAGAAGGCTGCAAAGCCTCAGTAGGGCAGTTTAGGTAAAACTGGCTTTAACACATGATCTGGGTGGCCCAACTTACCGTGAAGAGCTCTTTCTCCACATCATCATGGACGAGGTCAATGCCCATCCTCTTCTCCCGCTGAAGCAAGCACTGCTGAGCGACCTGTTGGGGACATGCCATCACTGTTGGGTGCAGGGGCAGGACTCTCTATAGAGAGAGTCCCCATCTCAAGAAATGGAAGAAAAGAAATTCTAGGCGGGCACAGAGGGGACACCAGGGGAACAAAGTGCCCAGGGCGGCTGCTTCAGCTGACAACAAGAAACCGAACTGCACCGTATGCATCAAATCAACATGAGGAAGCACGCGTGTCCCAGCTGCAACCAGAGCTGTGGCACAGGCACCTGTGTCAGCCTTGATGCTGACCTCCCCAGGGTGTTGTAGGAAGACATGGGCTTCTGTCTCCCAGTCCAGGAATTTGGATGTTCCGCCTACACAAATATTTGGTTAAGCAAATAGAATTGTGATGAGCTCATAACGGGCTGATAGGGGATGCAGCAGATGGGAAGACATTGCAAACTTAACTTATGGTCTCTTCATAAAAACTCTCTAGGTCTTGCGGAGCTGCAGTGGAACTTAGACATTTGAATGGCTGCAGTTGTTCCAGCAGTAGGCTACAGCTTGCAGCCCACTGGACAGAGTGCTTACCTGGAGAGGGGCCTCCGTCTCAGCCAAGGCCCTTTCTAGTCTCTTCTTCATGTCTGTGAGCGTGTTGGTCTCCCCGATCATCTCATCCAGCTCACGGCAGAGCTCCCCTTTCCAAAACTCAATAGCATTCACACGTCCTCCCAGGCTTTTGGTGCTTTCTTCTTGTGTTTTCTTTGTCTGCTGGTATTTATCCCCAATCATGCGGGTGGTATCAACTCTCAGAGCCTCCGCATTGTGCCGGGAAGTCTCTGACTCTTTGTACTTGGTCAGGTTGGACCTGTACCAGTCGTCAGGGGTGTAGCGGGTGAAGAGGGTTGTTCTGTTGGAAATGTAAGGGAGTTTCTCGCTGGTGGTCATCCCCTGGGAAGTTTTGGAAAAGGGAGCCAAAGCTGGTTTGATGGCATCTCTTTTAGAGTAGGTGCTGGGCATCCAGGGGAGGCTGGAGCTCTGAGGCAACGGGTAGTACGGGAAACGGTCCTTATAGCTGGAAGCCATGGTGTTGATGGCAGGCAGAACCTTGGCACGTCTTGCCGTTAAGGGAGAGCCGACAGCCTCCATTCCTGACCACTGCTCTTCAAGTACTTGTCCTGCACAGAGGAGGAGATAGAAGACAACTTCCCTCAGTCAGCACCTGCACTTGCCTTCCTTCTTACAGCAACACATGCAGCTTCTAACACAAACAGCAACGCACACAGCACCCACAGGTCACCTGTACAGGCCTAAAACTCTTGAAAGCAAATGCCTTCTCACAGCACCCCAAGCATTTGTATCTGGAAAGGGATTTGAATTTGTTTAGTATCTAGCCTCAAGTATTGAAATGCGGAGAAAAGCAAAGCATGGCTGCTCAGGAGAATGACAGATATTAGCCTTCATTCTCCTCAAATCTGTCAATCCCGTGAAAGTGTAGCTGGTGATTGTCTTGTGTTCATTGGCTTCTTTTGGTTGGCGTATGTGCTGATCTTCTAGTACTCCAGATGTCCTTTTCTCTTTCAAAGTGCCCTTTCCAGCCCCGATAGCTGCGCCCCTTTGGACCAACCCAGTGTGATTGGTGGGTCAGGGACTCAATCCTCACCCCCCACCTTCACTTGCATTGATGCTTTGCAGATCTATATCCAAATTTGACCCCCCTCCAGCTATTTCAGTCTCAAGAGAACAGCCCTCTCTTGACTTGCAAAGGAAGAAAAATGCCTACGCCTCACCTGACGTAAAATCGATGCACTTGGAAAGGAGAAATCCCAGACAGTCTTTTCAGAGGGGTGTGTAAACAGCAGCCTTGCAGGAGCCCTAGGAGGAATGGCCACACGTGAAGATTTTGCTACCGAGAACTGCATACGGCATTGTGGGTGCTACTGCTCTTTTCAGATTCAGGGTATCAGTCAGTTGTTGTCAGAAACATCATGCAGAGGGCCAGCAAATGTCCCTAACACACCGCATCTGAGGCCAAACCCTCAGGAGGGGACTCAGGAGGTACCCCATCCCCTCCCCACGGCTCCCAGCCTGGCTCAGAGCCCAGTGAAAGGTGAGGACACTGGTGTGCTGCAACAAGATGCCTGGGTGGGAGTGGGGTTTGACACAAAGCATGTGCTCAATCCCATCTGTTACAGCGTGAAAGCCACTTGAGTCCTTCAAAAATGGTAAGTTTGCATAAAAAATACTTTCCCATAATGGTACATACTCACCCGAAACCTCCAGAGGCTTGGGAGTGCCCGGGAGGGCGGCTACTCACTGCTGTGCTGTGGGGTTCGGTGGCAGCACTGCCAGACACTGCAGCGTCCCCAGTGCCCTGTGTGACACAGAACCAGGGCAGCGTTGCCAGGGGCGCAGGGCGCTCAGGGACCGGGTTCTGCCCGGGCAGCTCCCTGCAGCCGCTATGGCAACCTGATGCAGCCCTTTGGTGCCCGGTGCTCTTGATGGGCAACCCGAGGCCACCCGTGGGCAGCTCAGTGCAGACTCTGGGCAACCAGACTGCCTTTGCTGGGACAATTGATCCCGTCCCTGGACAACTCCCGCTGCCATCCATGGGCAACCCAGTACAGCCTTTGGGCGTCTGCTCCGGCCAATCAAGGGGACTTGTCTCCAACTTTTGATAACACCCATCAGGCCAACTGTCAGCACCCCTGTGCCCCATAGTCCCCAGAAGAAACATTTTCATTTCCTTCATGTTACCACTTGAGGTTAACTGTGAGCTATGTATATGGCTCATCAAATACTCAGGCTGATACAGCTGTCTTCTCATTGCCGCCTTTGGTTTCCTCCCGTTTTCCCAGCTATTGCAGCTGCACACTGAGACCGGACCAAATGTTTTACAGCTTCTCAGGGGTGCACTGACACCCTGCCCCACCGCTCCTGCTTTCTGTGCACACATACACACGGAGCCGGCCTCCATGAGAAAGCAATGCCTCTGCTGCCAAAGATCTGAGATAGAGAAGAACTCCAACTGTTTTCTGTATACAAAGGTTAGCACACTTTGATTTCACTTTAAATACATGTCTTGCTTTAGTCGGGTTAAAATCGACTTCATGGCACCGGGAAACCAGTCAAATTCACAAGCTACGGGACTGTCGTGGTTTAGGCCAAAATCCACTACTGGGGACCTGAGGCACCCCAGATGGCACCGACAGATGCTCCCCTCTACCCCTCTTCAAAGAGAGAGGCAGAGGAGGAAAAAGAGACTTATGAGTTTAGAAGGAACTAAAGTACTTTAATGAAGTATTAATAATAAAAGAAAAGAAAAAATGAAAAATAGACACAAAACCCTATCAAGCTCCCGAGATGACAATGACGTCACCGGCTGGCACTGGGGCAGTCCCAGGCTGGACGCAGTGACGGACGGGAACTGGATTCCGGATCTGGATTCAGAATCGGGATCACAGGCAGATGAACAGAGTCCTCCTCAGACGTCGGCCGTTGAAGGAAGAGCTGCCCCTTTGATCCCTCAGCTTTTATACTGAGCATGAGGCAGATGGGATGGAATACCCTGTTGGTGAGTTTTGGGTCACCTGTCCTGTCCGCTTCTCCCTGCAGGTGGGACTCCACTATGCTTTTCCGCTTCCGACCCTCCAACGGGGCAAATAACAAAGTTGGTTGGCCTTGGGGGTTATAGCAATAAGTATAAGCAGGAGCCTCTCTGCATACCATGTCTGGGCATCAGCTACAAACAAGTGGTCTTATCACTCTGAGAGAGTGAACGCTGTCTGCACAATATGCAGTTAATTTCAGTAGTTAGAAGAGGCCCAGCTAACAAGCGAAGTTACTGAACAAAATTGGTTCTGTTTTACCTCAAACCAGGACATTCCACCCCTTATTCCATACCATTTGCATCTTGCTCAGATTACTATTACTTTTATCTATCAAATTTACACACACACAGATTATATATATGAGATGGATACATGCAGGTCACTCATCTATGGTTTACATTTACCTACAAAAGTTATATGCAAAAGTCCATTTAGTTCATGATTGCAGGATCTCATCTCAGGGCAGGAAAGATGGTACGAAATTCACTCTGGTTTGTGCCCACGGATAGCATGTTCATCTTGAAGAGCTTGCTGGATGCCACTTGATGAAGCTATCTCAGGTTTCATCACCTCTCTATTATCCTGAAAAGCACGTATGGAACACTGTTAGTATTATGTAGTGATCAGCATCATACTGCTCAGGATTCAGTATTCTCACCAAGGGTTAAATTCCCTTGAGGTACACATTGACCTTCTCCATCCTTCAGCATCACCCACCAAGTACATCCAGGTCCTTGAGCAAAAACAGTCCCACGAATGGGTTTGCTTTTGCCTGAAGCAGGAAAAACCCAAACAGTTTTCCCTAACAAATTCCTTCCATGCACCACAGGGACTTTATCCCCTTCTACAGTATGTAAAAGGTCTGATTGAGCAGGACCAGCTCGATTGATGGATCCCCTGGTGTTAACTAGTCGGGTAGCTTGCTCTAAATGCTTGTCCCAATTTTTAAAGGTTCCACCCCTCCTATTGCTTTTAGGGTGGTTTTTAACAGTCCATTGTATCGCTCAATCTTCCCAGAAGCTGGTGCATGATAGGGGATAGGATATATCCACTCTACGCCATCTTCTTTTGCCCAATTACTTATAAGATTGTTTTCAAAATGAGTCCCGTTGTCTGACTCAATTCTTTCTGGGCCGCCATGTCGCCACACGACTTGCTTTTCAAGGCCCAGGATAGTATTCCGGGCAGTGGCATGGGGTACGGCAGAGCTTTCCAACCATCCGGTGCTTGCTTCCACCATTGTAAGCACATAGCGCTTACCCTGGCGAGTTTGAGGGAGCGTGATGTAATCAGTTTGCCAAGCCTCCCCATACCTATATTTCAGCCACTGTCCCCCATACCACAAAGGTTTTAACCATTTAGCTTGCTTGATTTCGGCGCATGTTTCACAGTCGCGGATAACCTGCGCAATAGTGTCCATGGTTAAATCCACCCCTCGGTCATGGGCCCATTTATATGTTGCATCCCTTCCTTGATGACCGGAAGTGTCACGGGCCCACTGAGCTAAGAATAGTTCACCTTTATGTTCCCAGTCCAAGTCTGTCTGGAAAATTTGAGCAGCCTGATCCGCTTGCTGATTGTTTTGATGTTCCTCGGTGGCCCGACTCATGGGTACGTGGGCATCTACGTGATGTACCTTTACGACTAGGTTCGCTAGCCGCTCAGCAATGTCTTGCCACAGCTCAGCAGCCCAGACGGGTTTATCTCTGCGCTGCCAGTTGCTCTGCTTCCACTGCTTTACCCACCCCCACAGAGCATTTGCCACCATCCATGAGTCAGTATAGAGATAGAGTATTGGACACTTTTCTCGTTCAGCAACATCTAACGCCAGCTGGATGGCTTTTACCTCTGCAAATTGACTCGATTCACCTTGTCCTTCAGCAGCTTCCGTGACTTGTCGTGTAGGACTCCACACAGCAGCTTTCCACCTTCCATGTTTTCCTAGAATACGACAAGACCCATCAGTAAACAAGGCATACTGTTTCTCATTATCTGACAGTTCATTATATGGTGCAGCTTCCTCAGCACGTGTCACCACCTCCTCTAGTGCCTTCCCCAAGTCTTTGCCTTCGGGCCAATTTGTGATGAATTCTACGATTCCTGGGCCATCTGGCTTTCCTATTCGAGCTCACTGCGTGATTAAGGCAACCCACTTACTCCAGGTAGCATCGGCGGCATGATGAGTAGAAGGAACTTTACCCTTGAACATCCAGCCCAGTACTGGTAATCGGGGCGCCAGGAGGAGCTGTGCCTCAGTACCAATTACTTCTGAAGCAGCTCTAACTCCTTCATATGCTGCCAAGATTTCTTTCTCAGTTGGAGCATAGTTGGCCTCGGAGCCTTTATATCCTCCACTCCAGAATCCTAGGGGTCGACCTCGAGTCTCCCCTGGTGCTTTCTGCCAGAGGCTCCAGGTAGGGCCATTGTCCCCGGCTGCAGTGTAGAGTGCATTTCTAATGTCCCGTCCAGTTTGGACTGCTCCAAGGGCTACTGCATGCACAATCTCTTGTTTAATTTGCTCAAAGGCTTGTCATTGCTCAGGGCCCCACAGAAACTCATTTTTCTTTCGAGCCACTTCATAGAGAGGTTTCACAATCTGGCTATAACCTGGAATATGCATTCTCCAGAAACCCACAACACCTAAAAAGGCTTGTCTTTCCTTTTTGTTAGTAGGTGGGGACATAGATGTTATTCCGTTAATCATATACGTTGGGATCTGGTGACGGCCATCTTGCCACTTAATTCCCAAGAACTGGAGTTCTCGTGCAGGTCCCTTGACCTTACCTCCTTTAATGGCAAAACCTGCTTTCAGAAGAATCTTAATTATTTTCCTACCTTTGTGGAAAACTTCTTCCACCGAATTACCCCACACAATGATGTCATCGATGTATTGTAGGTGTTCTGGAGCTCCACCCTTCTCCAGTGCGGTCTGGATCAGTCCATGGCAAACAGTAGGGCTGTGTTTCCACCCCTGGGGCAGTCGATTCCAGGTGTACTGGACACCCCTCCAGGTGAAAGCAAACTGTGGCCTGCACTCTGCTGCTAAAGGAATAGAGAAAAAGGCATTAGCAATGTCAATTGTAGCATACCATTGGGCTGCCTTTGACTCCAGTTCATACTGAAGTTGTAGCATGTCTGGCACAGCAGCACTCAGTGGTGGTGTGACTTCATTCAGGCCACGACAGTCTACTGTTAATCTCCAGTCCCCCGTCAGACTTTCGCACTGGCCATAGAGGGCTGTTAAAGGGTGAGCGAGTTTTGCTGATCACTCCTTGGCTCTCTAGCCGGCGAATCAGGGGATGGATGGGAATCAGGGAGTCTCGGTTGGTGCGATACTGTCGTCGATGCACCGTGGCAGTAGCAATTGGCACCTGCTGATCTTCAACCCTCAGCAGTCCCACAACAGAAGGGTCATCTGAAAGACCGGGTAAGGTAGACAGCTGTGTAACATCCTCAGTGTCTACAGCTGCTATACCAAAAGCCCACCGATACCCTTTTTGGTCTTTAAAACACCCTCTCTTGAGGTAGTCTATGCCAAGGATGCACGGAGCATCTGGACCAGTAACAATGGGGTGTTTCTCCCATTTATTCCCAGGTAGGCTCACTTCAGCCTCTAATACAGTCAGTTCTTGAGATCCGCCTGTCACTCCAGACATGGTGACAGTTTCTGCCCCTTTATGATTCAAGGGCAATAGGGTACACTGTGCACCAGTGTCCACCAGGGCTTTATACTTTTGTGGCTCTAATGTGCCAGGCCATCAAATCCACACAGTCCAATAAATTCGGTTGTCCCTCTCCTCCTCCTGGCCGGAGGCAGGGCACCTCTAACGTTGACCGTAGTACCTACGATTATCAGATCGGTTCCTACCTGGTCCGTAGGATCGCCTACCGTAGGTCAGAGCAGCCTTCCTCCTGTAAGAATCCTTTCTTCTATCTGCTTCATTTTGCAACTCAAGCACCCGTGCCTGTAGGGCTGACGTAGGTTCTTCATCCCGTTTCTTCATGTCTTCTCCATATTCACAGAGGCAAAACCACAGGATATCTCGTATCGGGTTTGATTTCTCTTGAGTCAGAGGGTGTTTTTTCTCTTGAGTAGGAGGGCGTTTCTTCTTAGCAGCTGCAACATGGGTCTGTGCAGGGAAAGAAGGAGTTTTTCCTCCACCTTGGTTAGTTTATCAAACAGTTTATCAGTTTGCTCAACTCATCGGTTTGCTCATCAGTTTGCAGAAGGAGAGAACTCAAGGGATAAGGGGGAGTGGAGTCAGATCCCTCCTCGGAGAGGCAAGCGAAACCCCTCACAGCCCCCCTCACCATCCCAATTGCCCTTGCATAATAGGTATGGGGCTTTGGAAATCGAGGACCAGGCGATTGAGGATGGAAAGGATGATCCCTCCAGTGAGATGCCCAGTGCTGGGCACCCACCCCCACGCCTCAGGACTTCCTCAACCAAGAAAGAAAGCAAGGTAATTGTAGTAGGTGACTCCCTTCTGAGGGGAACAGAGGGCCCTATCTGTAGACCGGAGACATCCCACAGGGAAGTCAGCTGCCTGCCTGGCGCCAGAATTAAGGACATACAGAGAAAACTCCCTTCCCTGGTTAAGACATCAGCTTACTACCCACTATTGATATTTCAGGTAGGTGGTGATGAGGAAGGTACCAGAAGGAGGCAGTTGGCTTTCTGGGCTGTGAGCGCACATTGCCGCCTCATGCTAAGCAGGTTCCCACCAGCCAGCACCCCCAAGTCCTTCTCGGCGAGGCTGCTCTCAATCCATTCTCCACCCAGCCTGTATTTGTGCATGGGATTGCCCTGATCCACGTGCAGGACCTTGCACTTGGCCTTGTTGTACATCACGAGCTCGGCACGGGCCCGCCTCTCCAGCCTGTCCAGGTCCCTCTGGATGGCATCCCTTCCCTCCAGCGTGTCGACTGCAACACGCAGCTGGGTGCCATTGGCAAACTTGCCGAGGGTGCGCTCCATCCCAACACCCATGTCACCGGCAAAGACGCTAAACAGCGCCAGTCCCAATAGCGACGCCTGAAGAATGCCGCTCCTCACTGGTCTCTACTTGGACATTGATCAGTTGACCGCAACTCTTTGAGTGCAGCCACCCAGCCAATTCCTTCTCCACCGAGTAGTCCATCCGTGGAACCCATGTCTCTCCAACTGGGAGACATGAACGTTGTGTGTGACAGCGTCAAATCCTTTCCGGGTAGGTGATAGTTGCTCTTCCCTTATCCACCAACGCTGTAATGCTACATTCACCGGTCTGTTCTCTCAAGCACTAGAGAAAACGTGGGCCCATTGCTGAACCCCAAACAAGAGGCAGTGCCCAGATGAGGCCTGATGGGTGCTGAGCAGAGGTGATCAGCCTTGCGCCCTCTGGCTAGGGGAGAAAAATTGGAAAAACTCCCTGCAAGAGAGCCAAGTGCTGCCCCTGACTCCCCGTGGGGGGAACCAGGGGAGCCCAAGAGGGCTGGCCAGCAGTGCTGAAGCGTGGGGAGAGACTGTGAGACTTTGCTTGCTGGCTTGTTTTTCTTGTCTTTGTTGGTTGCTTTGTGACCACGTGCACAGCAGGTTATAACTATACCATCAAATTAGAGGACAGCTTCTGATAGTGCAAGGCATTCACTCTTTTTTCTATATGTTTCCCCATGCGGAAACGTATATCACGTTAGAACGTGAGGCAACATATGTTAGAATGTCAGACTCAAATAAAGAACCTGGGGATATAGAAACAGGTAGAGGCCATGCTTTGCTTCCAGACTCCCTATAGCACACTGTATTCATTTAGAAATGGAATGATTTTAACTCCTGAATAGCAATGTGCCCCCTAAACCGCACTGTGAGCGAGGAGAAGGGCCATGCAATATGGTAAGTAATCTTATCCTTGAATTGTTTTGATCAGGTTGCATCACTGGTCTCCACGCAGAGTTTGTGAGCATTCCCTGGGGTATTCAGGGCATCCCAGATAAAATCCTCTGTTGTAAACAGGAGCAACAAATCTCAAAAATTTTGCAAAGTTCAAAGCAAGGCGGGGAGGAAGATTTTTATTTCAAAATAGAATTGATTTCACCCATTCCCGTGTATGGTGTCATAGGCGCATATTTCTCAGCAGCTGAACATGTCTTTCCACCCAGTCTGGAAAAGAATTCCTGGAGGTGAGGCAGAGGACGAGAGGCACAGCCTTTGGAGGCCTCTTCCCCTCTTTCTATTTGTCCTTAGGCGCTGGTTCTTCGATGTGCTGTGGGAGGAAGCAGGGGAGCCCAAAGGGCTGGCCAACAGTCCTGGAGTACGTGGACAGCCTGTGGGACGTTGTCCTGCAGCCTCCCAGGGAGGCATGGGACATTATCAAATGAACCCTCTTGCTGTATGTGCCTGGAGATATGTACCACGGCCACCGGAACCTGACGGGACCCTGGGAAGACACAGCCAAGACCTCACTGGCATGAAACACTGACGCCGAGCACGGGACCAGAGGTGGCAGACGGAATGAGCAGTGGCGTTGCGGTAACCCCCGAGGCATGTGCTGGGTCCGCAGCACTGCCAGGGCAAGCGCCGTGGGCAAGGACAGCCCATTGCCATGTCCCCGAGGAAGGGACAGTGACATCACTGAGCGATGGGTTCTGGTTTTCCCCGGCCCTGCCAGGTTCGGGCAGCCGGGGCAGCCAGGAGGCGTGCTTGCAGCAGCAGAGGTGAGCTGTACGGGGAAACCTCACCCTGGGGAACTGGGAGGGTTTCCCTCTTGAGGGGCCTGGGCATTTCCTCCACCCCTGCCCAGGCCAGCCAATGAGCATGGCCTCGCTTCCTTTTCTAGTGCGACATCTGCTGCTGCGAGGACCAGTGAGAGGGAGCAGCTTGTGATCGCTGTCTCTCCCCAGCCCACCTCCCCAGATAGACAGCATGGCCACAGAGCTGGACGACCACTGTCCCATATGCCTGGACAGCTGGGAGGAAGCCAGCTATGTGTTGCCATGCTGCCACCACTTCTGTCTCGTCTGCTTCTGGCGGTGGGCTGAGATAAAGCCCGAGTACCCCCTCTGCAAGAGGGAGGTGGATGCCGTCATACCTTCAGTGCAGACGGACTATTACTTCCCACAGTATCCCGTCAGACCACCTCCAGCATCACTAGCCGTCCCGTACCAGGCCCCCCACAGCCCTGCAGCTTCTCCACCACGGGCTGCTGGACAGCTGACCATGGCTGTAGTGGACAGGCTCGAGGCTCACGAATGGGCAAGCCTTTTCGCGGAGTACTCGCTTCTCCTGCAACACTTGCTGCCCTGGCTGCGCCAGGTGCTGGAGCTGATGTTTGAGGACCACCATCAGCAGGCGTCCATCGCAGAGGACATTATCTTGTCCTGCCTCGTCAGCTTTGGACCGGACAAAGATCTCCTGGTCTGGCTCCTGCAGCTCCTGCTACGTAAGCGCACAGCGATGTTTGTGAACGATCTTGTCAACGCTGTGACACGAATGTGCGGCAGGGGGGCCCACCATGTGCTGGAGCTGAAGGGCATCCATGCTCCTGGGGGGTGGGAGGGCAGCCCTGTTGCCTCCCGGGGAGGGTCTCCTGCACCCAGCCCAGCCCCCTCCGGCAGCCCTGCCACACACAACGTGGGCCAGCTCCCCAGCACCCCCACAGCTGCCCTTGCTGGGGATGCCGGCAGCTCCGCCTCTCCAGCTTGCCCAGGCCGTTATGACTTTAAACTACTCTTTCGAGCTGTTCACTTTCAGTGGTAGACAACACAGACCTCCTGTGCCCTGAGGGCTGTTTCAAGTCTAATTTGTAGGTGGCCACTGGGTGTCACTGTTGCTGCTCTTCAGAGAGACCTGTTCCCCTCACTCTCAAAAGAGGAGGCCTGAGGATTAATTTGGGGAAAAGAGGAACTCGCATTGATTTCGAGGTCTGCTTTTTCCTTTTTGCAGCGTGGAAAAGAGTAAGACAGAGAGACAAGACAGCACTGACCGATATCAGTAAAGGAGAAGAGCCACAGTAACTGCGATGTCGTTTCCATAGATAGTCTGCAAGGTCCGATCTGTATAGGTAAACGGAACTGCTCTGGGACGATATTGACAAAATTATGACAAAGTTTTCCATTAAGGAACAAATGTCCATTTAAGTTAAATCGAAAGTTGGTTTGATTGTTAAGGGAATAAAGGAGGACGCTGTCACGTTGCAGTTCTTAAAATAAAGACAGAGTTAGGCGTAAAAAAGAGATGCAGTGAAAATCCCCAAACTGTAAAGCAGCGTTAAAGTTAAACTTCCAACTCTGTACACGCTCATTAATGAAGGAGTGTTTGCCGTCCCCAACAAGCACAGCAAGTGGCCTGTGGACCTTGAAAGGCTGATCTATTTCATCCTGCTGTCAGAATTAAGTGTGGACTCATCTTGGCTTGCAAATAAGCCTCCGATACTACAACATAAGCACGTGGGCTTCCAATCCTTACCTTTAGGCTCATCTGTATTGGCAGGCTCTTCACCTGCTCAGAGGCACACTGACTTTCACAGGACTCGGTTCAACAATCTGTTTGTGTGGAAACGCCCCAGGTTCAAAATACATAGTGTAGGTCAGGAAGAATGCAATATCCTTTGCGCCTGAGAAATCAAATCAACTGTGTAGGCCATAAATATCTGTGAAACAGACACAAAGTGTTTCTAAAAATGGATGTGGTTCGACTGTGTTTAATGCACCTTGTGCTTAAGCATCTTTTGTCCGAAATAAGAACTTTCTATAGGAGCTTTTTTTCTTGCTAGGAGCAAACTTTTAGCAGAGAAGATCAACACTATAATTGTGTCCTGTGTTTTAGATCAAAGACTTGAAATTCGTGTATAACTAACATTATCCATTTGCAAGGTATTAAGTTGTTTGTAGGCTTCAGTGACCTGGCTTTTTCTGGATCATTTCTATTTTTAATGTTTTCCTCTTCCTTTCATTTTCCCTAGTCTTGCTTTTATTACCGACATACCTGTAGAAGCTTTTCTTGTTGCCCTTGACCTCTCTGGCAAGATTTAATTCTTTCAGGCCTTTAGCTTTCCTAACCTGGTCCCTGGCTGCTTGAAGGACCCTCTCCTGGATCTACTCTAGAAGGGCCTTCTCCTGGATCTCCTTCAGAACTCCCTCCCAAGCTGTCTTGGGACAGCTGGTCCTTGTCGTGAGCGACAGGGGAACGATCTGACTGCTTTCTCTTCTTATTGGTTAATGGGGCAGCTTGTACCGATTTTGATGGAGATTGAGTAGTTTTGGTACTGCTCGTAGTGGCTGGAGTAGCTTGTGCCGGGACAGGCGGCGGCGTGGCTTGTGCCGCTGCAGGGCGGGGGCAGGGCTTGCGCCGGGACGGGCGGCGGAGGCGCCTGTGCCGTTGCGGTGTGTGTGGGGGGGGGGTCAGCTGCCGGTGGTACCGGTGCCGCTGCAGGCGGCGGAGGCGCCTGTGCCGTTGCGGTGTGTGTGTGTGGGGGGGGTCGGCTGCCGGTGGTACCGGTGCCGCTGCAGGCGGCGGCGGCGCCTGTGCCGTTGCGGTGTGTGTGTGGCGGGGCGGGGGGGGCGGCTGCCGGTGGTACCGGTGCCGCTGCAGGCGGCGGAGGCGCCTGTGCCGTTGCGGTGTGTGTGTGGGGGGGTCGGCTGCCGGTGGTACCGGTGCCGCTGCAGGCGGCGGCGG
>NW_028127737.1:0-7077 GCF_965231255.1 Vanellus vanellus
GGGGTGGGGGGATGTCAGCCCCCCAGGTACCCCCCTAACCTGCCCTCCCCCCCCCCAAATACCTCCTCCGTGAATTGCCCCCCCCCCAAATCTCCCCCATGAATTGCCCCCCCCAACCTGCCCCCCCAGCTACATCAAATTCTGCCACCGCCCCCCCCCGTCCCCATCACCTATCCCCCCCCCCCCAAGCCCCCTGCAATTTATCCCCCGTGTCCCCCCCCCTCCCCCCCAACCTGCCATCTCCCGGCCCAGCCCCACATTTGGGTCACCCCCCCACGATGCTACACCCCCCACCCCCCTCCGAGACTGCCCCCCCCCTCTCTCCGAGACTCCCCCCCCCCTAAGATTGCCCTCCCCCCCCCGCCTTGGGTGCTGGGGGTGGGGGGCGGTGGGAGAGGCCCCCCCCGGACCCCGCAGAGCCCCACTGCCCGGCGGGGTCACGCTGCGGCCCACGGGTGTGGGGGGGGGGGGGGGAGGATGGGGAGGGGGGGGGGAGGGGGCGTGTGACATTGTCGCATTTGCACGCAGTTGTGTTTGCACGGGGACGGGGGTCGCGCTTGCACCAGGAGGGGTGCACTTGCACGCAGCCGTGGTGGCACCGGGGTCGCGTTGGCACCGGGGTCGTGTTTGCACCACGGCCGTGTCGGCACAGGGACGGGGACGGTGTTTGCACCGACATCGCGTTGGCGCGGAGACAGGACACATTTGCACCAGGGCCACTTGTGAGCCAGGGACATGCTTGCACGCCGTGGGGCTTGCACGGGGACGGGTCGCATTGGCACCGGGGTCGTGCTCATGCCACGGCCGTATTAGCACAGGGACAGATTTGCACCAGGGTCGCATTGGCACCGGCGTCGTGTTGGTGCCACGGCCGTGTTGGCACAGGGACATGTCACACTTGCGCCAGGGCCACCTTTGCCGCCAGGGACACGCTTACACGCCGTCGTGTTTGCACAAGGCCGGGGCACGTTTGCAGCAGGGCCAATGTCCCCGTGTCCACATGTCCCTGTGTCCGCATGTCCCCGTGTCCCGGTGTCCCCATATCCCCGTGTGCCCATGTCCCGGTCTCCCCATGTCCCTGTGTCCCCATGTCCCGGCTTCCCTGTGTCCCCATATCCCCATGTCCCGGTGTCCCCATGTCCCGGTGTCCCCGTGTCGCCGTGTCCCCGTCGCGGGCGGTGCTCGGCGCTGCCGCTCCCGGCGCTGTCCGTGGTGCTGCCCCGTGCGGCGCCGCCTCCCACCATCAGGGGGCGCCTTTTCGGGTAAGGGGGGGGGGGGCTGTGGGGTGGGGTGAAGGGGGTGTGATGAGTTTGGGAGGGGGGCGGGGGGGGTCAGCAGCCGGGCACCCCCACCATGTAGTGACCTGGCCCCCGCCGCTCCTGGCCCGCCGGCTCCTGGCAGCCAGTGAGGCGGCGCTTGGCTTGCTGCCATCAGTAGGCTTCAGGGTTAACGCCGCTGCCCCGAGCGGCCAGGCGTCACGGCGAGGGGCTGCGGGGGAGCTCTCCTCTCCCCCAGGAAACGCCATGGACCTTCCAGGACCCCCCCAAAGCACCTAGACGTGTCCCCAACCAGCACCGCCACCCCCTCGGCCACCCCACCCCAAGGTAAGCCCCCTTCCTCCCCCCATGGGTGCTCCCCACCCAAAAGTACCCAGCCCGAGGCGGGGTGATGGGCACCCACAACCCTCATCTCCTGCAGGGCAGCAGGATGGCCCAGCAGCGCCACGCCGTCCCCCCACCGCTCAAGGTAGGCGTCGCTGGGGTGGGGGCACCCAACCAGCACCCATGGGTGCTAGCGTGGCCTTCACCCACTCTGTTGTCTTGCAGACGGAGGAGGACTACATCCCCTACCCCAGCGTGCACGAGGTAGAGCACCCGCTCCCCTCCAGAGACGGGTGCAAGGGCAGGCGAGCGGCTGGGTGGGTGGGCGGGTGGGTTGATGGTTGGGTGGCCAAAGCACCCATCTGGGTTGTGGGTGCAGGTACTGGGCCGGGAGGGGCCGTTCCCCCTCATCCTCCTGCCGCAGTTTGGGGGCTACTGGATTGAGGGCACCAACCACCAGCTGAGCGAGGCACCCGAGTCCCCCCCCACCCCAGCACCCAGCACCAGGGCGAGGCTTGAGGGCAACCACACGGCCAAGATCTACCGCAAGCACTTCTTGGGCAAGGTGAGGCCCCCCCGTGGGTGCTCCAGGCATGGGTGCTTGGCGTGGGTGGGTGGATTCCCCATGGGTATGGGTGGGCACGGTCATGGAGACCTCATAAGCAGAGGTGCTCCTGCATGGAGGTGCTCATGGACCTGGGTGCCCCATGGCATAGGTGCTTGTGTGTATGGGTGCTCATGGAGGTGGGTGTGGGTGTCTATGGGCATGGGAGCCCTACGGGTATGGGTGCTCACGGACATGGGTGATGCATGGGTGCGAGTATGTATGGGCATGGGTGCTTGTGTGGGTGGGTGCTCATGGACCTGGGTGCCCCATGGCATGGGTGCTCCTGCATATGGGTGCCCATGGACATGGGTGACTCATGGGTGCAAGTCACTATGGGCATGGGAACCCCATGGGTACGGGTGCTCATGGACCTGGGTGCCCCATGGCATGGGTGCATGTGCGTATGGCTGCTTATTGACCATGGGTGCCCCGTTACATGGGTGCCCCATGGGCATGGATGTGTATGGGGGCTCCATAAGTATGGGTGCCCACGGTTATGGGTGCTCAGGAACCTGAGTGACCCATGGCACAGGTGCTCATGGGCATGGATGGCTCGTTGCACGTGTGGCCATCAGTGTAGGTGCTCCATAGGTGGTGGTATGTGTGGGCGCTCATGCACATGGGTGCCCCATGGGGATGGGTGCTCAGGGTTATGGGTGCTCAGGGACCTGGATGCCCCATAGCATGGGTGCTTGTGGACATGGGTGTCCATGGGCATGGAGAACCTACAAGTGTCTGTAGGATGGGTGGCCCATGGGCATGGGCGCCCCATAGACATGGGTGCTCATGGATATTGGTGCTCGTGGGCACAGGTGCCCCATGCATGGGTGCCAGCCAGCGTGAGCACCCATTGGCGAGGTCATGGGTGCTTAGCCCCCCTCCCTGCAGGAGCACTTCAACTACTACTCCCTGGACCCGGCGCTGGGCCACCTTGTCTTCTCCCTCAAGTACGACGAGCAGGAGCACCTCCACCTGCTGCTGCGGTGAGCAGGGTGCCGGGGGGCACCCATGGGTGCTGGCTGGGGGTAGGGGTCCGCCCTGACCCCCTCCTCACCCGGCAGCACCCGCGCCCGCACCCTGCACGACGTGGTGCCCATCTCCTGCCTGGCTGAGTTCCCCAACGTGGTGCAGATGGCCAAGGTGGGTGCGACACCTCCGGCAGCACCCATGGGTGCCCCCCCACCCTGGGCCACCCATCGCATCACCCATCCTTCCCGCAGCTGGTGTGCGAGGATGTCAATGTGGATCGCTTCTACCCCGTCCTCTACCCCAAGGTGAGCAGGGGGGTGGGGGGTGGGGGGGCACCCATAGGTGGGGGGCACCTCGGGGTGCCCCCCACCCAACCGCCGCCCCCTCCCAACCCCACAGGCGTCCCGCCTCATCCTCGCCTTCGACGAGCACGTGCTCAGCAACCACTTCAAATTTGGGGTCATCTACCAAAAACTGGGGCAGGTATGGGGTGGGGTGGGTGGGGGTTAGGGTGCAGGGGTGGGGGGAGGGGGTATCCCGGGTGGGTGCTGACACCCATGTCCACCCCCACCGCAGACCTCCGAGGAGGAGCTCTTCGGCACCACGGAGGAGAGCCCGGCGTTCGCCGAATTCCTCGACGTGTTGGGTCAACGGGTGCAGCTGCGGGACTTCAAGGGGTGGGTGACGGGGTGCTGGGTGGGGGGCACCCATGGAGCCCGGGTTCAGGGTGCTGGTCCCCCCACCCACCCACTCTTTCACCCAGGTTTCGGGGGGGACTGGACGTGACCCACGGGCAGACGGGCAGCGAGTCGGTCTACTGCCACTTCCGCGACAAGGAGATCATGTTCCACGTCTCCACCAAGCTGCCCTACACCGAGGGGGACGCCCAGCAGGTGGGGCACCCATGGGTGCTACAGGGGGGATGGAGGAAGGTGGGGGGCAATGGTGGCGGGGGGGGGAAACACATGGCTGCTTGGGAAGGGGAGGGATGGAGGTGTAGGAGTTCCTGGGGCACCCCCATGGGGTGCAAGGGCTGGTGGGGCACCTATGGGTGCTTTGGGGGTGTCCATGGGGTGTAGGGGCTCCTGGGGCACCCAGGGGTGATGGGAGGGCACCTGTGGGATGCAGGGGCTAGCAGAGAACCCATGGGTGATGGGGAGGTGTCTATGGGGTGCAAAACCTCCAGGGGCACCCATGGGTGGGTGGGGGGGCATCTCTAGGGCACAGGGGCTGGTAGGGCACCCCTGGGTGCTAGTGGGCACCTATGGGGCACGAGGGCTGTCAGCACACCCCATGGGTGCTGGCGAGTGTCTACGGGTCGCAAGAGTTTCAGGGGCACCCATGGGTGCTGGGGACCACCTATGGGGCACAGGATCTGCCATTCCCTTTGCCCCCTCGGCGTCACCACCCCCGTGTGTGTGTGTGTGTGTCACCGTGTCACCTCCCTGTCCCCACCAGCTGCAGCGAAAGCGTCACATCGGCAATGACATCGTGGCCATCGTCTTCCAGGACGAGAACACCCCCTTCGTCCCCGACATGATCGCCTCCAACTTCCTCCACGCCTTCGTGGTGGTGCAGCTGGAGCAGGGTGGCCCCCAGGGCACCCTCTATAAGGTACCCCCCACCCACCCACCCATCCCCTTCCCGTGCCTCAGTTTCCCCATCCCTGTGGGGTACCCCATCATCATCACTCCCCCCCCCCCCCCCCAAACCCCACCCCAGGTCTCCGTCACCGCCCGTGACGACGTGCCCTTCTTCGGTCCGCCGTTGCCCGACCCCGCCGTCTTCAGGAAGGTGAGCACCCATGGGTGCTGCTGGGGGAGGGGATGGATGGGGAGGGGTGTTCCCCAGGTTGCACCCACCCCCGGGCTGCCCCCCTCATCCCCGCAGGGCCCCGAATTCCAGGAGTTCCTGCTGACCAAGCTCATCAACGCCGAGTACGCCTGCTACAAGGCTGAGAAGTTCGCCAAGCTGGAGGTGGGTGCAGATGTGGGTGCTGAGCACGGGGGTGCTGAGGGTGACGGGGATCTGAGGTGGTGGGGAGGGGGGGGGGTCACTCCTGCGAGGGGGCTGGGCATGGCGTGGGTGCTGTGGGTGCGGGCGCTGCGCCTGCAAACGGGGCCGGGGATGCCGTGGGGGCGGGTGGGTGCCGGACACAACGTGGGTGCTGCGCGTGGCGTGGGTGCTGCGGGTGTGGGTGCTGCGCCTGCGGTGATGCTGTGCGTGTGGGTGACGTCTACGCTGGGCGCTGCTGCGCATGGAGGGGGGGGAGGGGGCATGCCTGCAGGGTGCTGCACGGCACGTGGGTGCTGCGTACACTGGGTGCTGTGGGGGTGGGTGCCATGCACGATGTGGGTGCCGTGGGGGTGGGTGCCACGTATTGTGGGTGCTGTGCCTGCGTGGGTGCCGCATACACCGGGTGCTGCTGTGCATGGGGGGATGGGGGGGGCCGTGCCTGCAGCAGTGACGTGTGTGGGTGCTGTGT
The DNA here is from genome assembly GCF_965231255.1 of Vanellus vanellus. Lineage (NCBI taxonomy): Eukaryota > Metazoa > Chordata > Aves > Charadriiformes > Charadriidae > Vanellus > Vanellus vanellus. Next base: position 5,663 of record NW_028127737.1, read on the forward strand.
GTGTGGGTGCCGCGTACACCGGGTGCTGTGCACGTGGGTGCCATATATGCCGGGTGCTGTGCACGATGTGGGTGCTGTGCATGGGGGGTGATGGGACGCGTGTGTGCCTGCAGCAGTGGGTGCTGTGCATGTGGGTGCTGTGAACGCCGTGGGCGTCGTGCCTGCAGTGATGCCATGCACATGGGTGCTACGTACCCTGGGTGCTGTGCGGGTGGGTGCCATGTCTTGTGGGTGCTGTGCACGACGTGGGTGCTGTGCCTGCGGTGATGCCACGTGCATGGGTGCCACATACACCGGGTGCTGCTGTGCATGGGGGGGGGGGGGGGGGGGCGTGCCTGCAGTGTTGACGTGGGTGGGTGCCATGGGGGTGGGTGCTGGAGGGTGTGTGCCGTGTACACCGGGTGCTGTGGGTGCTGTGCACGTGGGTGCTGTGCACATGGGTGCCGTATACGCACGGGGGGGGGCCATGCTTGCAGCAGTGGCACGCATGTGGGTGCTGCACGTCATCTGGGTGCTGTGTACACTGCCTGCTGTGGGTGCTGTGGGGGTGGGTGCCACATATTGTGGGTGGCTGTGCCGTGTGGGTGCTGTGCCCGCGGCGATGCCGTGTGCGTGGGTGCTGCGTACCCTGGGTGCTGCTGTGCATGGGTGGGGGGTGGGTGCCTGCAGTGTTGAGCGTGGGTGCCGTGCCTGCTGTGGGTGCTGTGTGCGGGGGTGCCGTGTACACCGGGTGCTGTGCAGGACGTGGGGGGCCGCGTGGGCTGTGCGGGGGTGGGCGGGGGGGGGTTGGGTCGGGTGCTACTGGTGCCCGGTAGCTGGGGGGGAGGGGAGGGGGGGGAAGAGAGGGGGTCGACGACACACGACTGTCGCGCGTGGGGGGGGGGTGTCGCGCGTGGGGCGGCAGCGGTGCGGGTGCGCAGGAGCGGACGCGGGCGGCGCTGCTGGAGACGCTGCACGAAGAGCTGCAGGCCCGCAGCCAGGCCATGCTGGGGCTGGGCCCCGACGACGACCGCCCCGACAACGGTGCCGCCGCCCCGGGCTTCTTCGAGTCCTTCAAGGTGGGGCTCGGCGGGGGGGGGGGGGGGGGAAACGGGGAGAAAGGGGGAGAAAAACACCGGGGTGGGGGCGCCCGGCGGTACCGGGCGGTGCTGACGGGGCGCGGGGGGCCTTGCAGCGGGCGCTGCGGGGCCGCAGCCCCTCCCTGGAGGCCGTGGGGCTGGGACCCCGCCGGGCCCCCCCAACGCCCCCCCCCAACGCCGCCAACGCCGCCGCCGTCGCCGCCGCCGGAGCCCCCGACGGCGCCCCGGGGGCCGCCTGCGTGAGTGCCCCGCCCCCGGGACACGCCCCCGCCGCACTGGCCACGCCCACCGCCCGGCCAGCCCGCCGAGCGGTGCCCCTGGCTGAGGCCGCGCCCA
>NW_028127736.1:0-11039 GCF_965231255.1 Vanellus vanellus
CCAATGAGGGGAGCGCAACGTGCGACTGGGGGGCGCGGCCTGCTCAAGCGACGCCCCGCCCCGTGGCCCGGCGGTTCGGGGCGAGGGGCGTGGCTGGCGGGCAGGGCGGGCGGGGAAAGGCGCAGCGCTGGGCGGTGGGGGCGTGGCGAGGGGAGGCCCCGCCCCTGGGGGGGCTCATCGCCCCCGCGGGCGGCTCATGCCGAGGGCACGGCGGGGCGGCAGGTCGGCACCGGGGGGGACCGGGGCCGGGGGGGGGGGACGCCGGGACCGGGAGGGGGGAAGGAGAACGGAGGGCACCGGGACCGGGAGAGTGGGGGGCAGCGACCGGAGGGGGGGTGGGGGGATGTCACCGGGGGACGGGAGGGGGCAACGGCACGGGGAGGGGACACCGGCACCGGGAGCACCGGGATGACAGCGGCAGCGGGGGCCAATAAAGCGGGGGGAGGGTGTGTCACCGGGATCGGCGGGGGGGGGGGGGGGCAACCGGGTTGACAGCGGGACCAGGAGGGGGTAAACCGGCACCGGGGGGCGTGGGACATCGGGACTGGGGGGGGCACCGGGACGCGGGGTGGTGGGGGGGCAACCGGGGAGACAGCGGAACCGGGCGGGAACCGGCACCGGGGGGGGCAGCGGGAAGCGGGGGGGGGTGGGGGTGAAGACGAGTGTTGCCCGGCGCCCCCCCCTCCCCTGGAGACGGGGCAGCAACGGGGATCAGGATCGGGCCCCCCCCGCGCCCCTCCTCCCGCGTGGGGGGTGTCGTGCGCGCGTGTGCCCCCCCCCCCCCGCCCCCCCCCGTGGGAGCCGTCCCGGGGTCGCCCGAGGTGAGGGCGCACGTGGGGGCGGGAGCTCCCACGTGAGCGCCGCACGTGCGCCCGCCTCCCCCCCGCCCCCCCCACGCGTGTCCCGTGTGTCTCCCCCCCCCACGCGTGTGGCGCCGTCACGTGCGGAGGGTCACGTGGGTAATTAACGGCGGCAGCGGACGGGGGGGGACGGGACGGGACGGACGGACGGAGTGTGTGTGTCGTGTCCGTGTCGTGTGTCCCCCCCCCCCACGCGCGGTGACGCGTGTCCGTGGGCGCGGCAGGAGGATGGAGGAGGCGGGCGGGTGCCGCGGGGCCTTCGTGGGGCCCCCCCCCGTGGGAGCGGCCGGCGGGGGAGCTGGAGTACGTGGACCTGGACGAGTTCCTGCGGGAGCACGGGCTGCCCCCCAGCCCCGAGCCCCCCCCCGCCCACGAGAGACCGGCCGGTGGGTGGCACCCGGGGGGGGGGGGACACGACACGACACCCCCACGCGTGGGCGGCGCGGGGGGGGGGGGCAGGCGTCTGTGAGGACCCAGGAGTCGGGGGGGGGACGGGACCCACGGGGGGACCCAGGCGTCAGGGAAGGGGGGACCCACGCGTGGGGGGGGGCAGTCATCCAGGGGCACCCAGGGGTCCGGGCGGGGGGGGGGGGAAGCGCTGGGGGGGGGGGGGCAACGACCCACGCGTCCGGGTGGGCGGGGGACACGCGAGGGGGAGGGGGGGGGACACGTCCGGCCCCGCCCCACTCACGTGCGCGGGGAACCCATGTCTCCGGGGCTCACCCGCCCCGCCACGTGCCGCCCCTCCCGTCGCGATAGACACCCTAATACAGCCCACCCTAATCGTGATATCCCCCTAATGCATCCCCCCCCCCCGTTACAACAAGAACCCCCAATGTCCCACTTTGTCGTGACGGCGATCCCCCCCCCCCCATTGCAATCGGGACTCCCTATCGCGACAGAGACACTCCCCCCGCCGTTGTCACTCCCCAGCGTGGTGGGGACCCCATTGCCCCCGCCCCTACTGCCCCCCCCCATTACAACAGGGACCCCCAATGCCCCACTGAGTCATGACGGTGAACCCCCCCCCCATTGCGATAGGGACTCCCTATCGCGACAGGGCCCGCCCCATTGCCCCTGCTCAGCGCGGTGGGGACCCCCCCCAGCCCTGTCCCAGCGGGATCGGGACCCCATTCCCCCCCCCCGCCCCATTTACCCCCCCTCCCCAAGGGTGGGGGAGGGGCCATCCCCGCTCTGACCCTCCCCCCACAGCCCCCGGCCCCCCCCGGGGCCCCCCCACCCCCCCGGCGCCGGGAGAGCCGCTGCTGGAGGCGGAGGCGCTGGGGGGGTCCGGGGGGGGCCCCTTCGACCCGCGGCGGCTCCGCTTCTCCCAGGACGAGCTGCGGCCGCAGCCCATCGCCAGGAAGGCCCGAAAGGTCCACGTGCCCGAGGAGCAGAAGGTGGGGGGGGGCAATAATTTGGGGGGGGGGCAGCAATTTGGGGGGGGGGGGCAGGATAGGAGTTGGGGGGGCTGCGGGAATTGGGGGGAATCAGTCAGCCGAGAGGGACACAAACATAATAATTTGGGGCAATAATTTGGGGGGGGATTGGGGGGGCGCAGGCGTTTTGGGGGGAGGAACCCAGGGGTTTGGGGGGGGGGATCCGGTGGGGGGGGCGGGAATTGGGGGTCGGGGGGTGTCCAGGTGACCAGAGGGGACGCAGGCATGGGGGGGGAGGGGGGACACTCAGGTGTTGGGGGGGGGTGTGTGCAGGCAGTAGGGGGGTCCCAGGTATTTGGGGGGGTGTGGGGGGGGGGTGAGGGGAGGCGGGGGGGGTGCAGGGTCCCCCCAGCGTCCCGCTGTGTTTCCCCCCCCCCCTCCCCAGGATGAGAAGTACTGGAGTCGGCGCAGTAAGAACAACGCGGCGGCCAAACGCTCGCGGGACGCGCGGCGGCTGAAGGAGAACCAGATCTCGGTGCGGGCGGCGTTCCTGGAGCGGGAGAACGCGGCGCTGCGGCAGGAGGTGGCGGCCGCCCGCCGGGAGCTGGCACGCTTCCGCACGCTGCTGGCGCGCTACGAGGCCCGGCACGGCGCCCTGTAGGGACCCCGGTAGGGCATAACCCGGCACGGTGCCCGGTTGGGACCCCGGCGTGGCACGACCCAGCACGGCACAGTGCCGCGTAGGACCCCGGCGTGGCTCAACCCGACACGGCGCCCTGTAGGGACCCCGGTACGGCACAACATGGTGCTCTGTAGGACCCCGGTATGGCATAACCCGGCACGGTGCCCTATAGGACCCCCGGCATGGCACGATCCGGCACAGCACGGTGCCGCGTAGGGACCCCGGTATGGCACAACCCGGCACGGTGCCCTGAAGGACACCGGTACGGCACAGTCCGGCACAGCCCAGTGCCCGGTCAGATCCCCGGCACGGCTCTCCGTAAGGATCCCCGGCGCGGCACAGCCTGACACGGTGCCCTACAGGGACCCCCGGCGCGTTCCGGCACCGATCCATCCCCGGCAACAGCCCCTACGGCCGGAGCTGGCTGCCGCCGGTTGCCGAACAGGAGAAGTTGGCCGAGTGCCGGGATCCAGATCCGGGGACCGGCTTGGAAATGGGGCTGGGATCCGGCAGCGGGATTTGGCACTGGGATTTGGCACCGGGATTTGGCACCGGGAGGATCCGGCAACAAGACACAGTGTTGGGATCCGGCAGTGGGATTTGGCAATGGGATCCATCACCGCCATCCATCCATCCGGACACTGTCTCCATCTCTCATCTACAACCGGACTCCGGCTCCATCCCAACCCCACACCCCCCCCACCCCCCAAGTCCGAGGGGGGGGTGGGGAGTGGGGGGGGGGGGGGGCCACACTGAGACCCCCTTCCCCGGGTGGGGGTCCCCCGGGCCGGACTGTTCCCCCCCTCTCCTCTGTGGGGGTCTCTTTGCCCCCCCCCCCCCCCCCCTTGTAAATATTTATTCCCCAGCCCCGGGGCTGGTTTAAAGCACAATATGGGGGGGGGGACACACACCCAGGCGTCCCCCCAACCACTGCACCCCCCCCCCCCCTTCAAGACCCCCCCCACCGAGAGGACGCAGGCCTACGGGAGCCCCCCGCAGGGTCGAAGACCCTGCGGGGGGCTCCCGTAGGCCTGCGTCCTCTCGGGGGGGGGGGCACCCCATGGATGCCTGGGTGCCCCCCCCCAAATTCCTCCCAGTAACCCATTTCCAGTTAAGGCCAGTAGCGTTACTGGGAGGGCTTTGAGGGGGGGGGGTCCTTCCCAGCCTGGGACAGAAGCCAGCACGTCGTCATACCCCCCCCGCCCCCCCCCCCATCTGCACTTTGACCACTTTACTGCCCTCCCTCCCCCCTCCCCCCCCCAATACGTGGGGTTTAGGGGGTCGTGACACCCCCCACCCCACCCCACCCCACCCCCCCCACACACACACACGGGGGAAACGGGGGGGGGGGGGCGGCCCCGGGGGGGGGGGGGGGCTTTTGTACAGAATAAACCTCTGACCCTGCTGAACTGGGAGACCGAACTGGGAGCACTGGGATGGGGCTCTGGGAGGATAAATTGGGGGGGGGGTACATACATATGGGGGTGACAGACCCTCCTTGTGTCCCCCCCCCCCCCGCGTGACAGCCTCCCCCCCCCAAGGACTGAGCTCTCTCCACGCTCGGGCTTTATTGCATAGGTCACGGCGGGGGGGGGGGAGAATTGGGGGGTCAGGGGGCCCCGGGTGTCCAGGTTTTGGGGGGGGGGGGCACACCGGGGTCCCCTCCAGTTCGGGGGTTACCCTTTGCTGGGGGTGGACGACAGCCCTGGGGGTCACTCGGGTCCCTCAGGACCCCCAAATCGCTGGGACACCCCCCCCCCCAAAATGACCGGGTCCCACAGGGAACCCCCCCAAACCCTCAGAGTCCCACTGGGTGCCCCCCCCCCAAGTCCTGGGGGACCCCACGGCTCCCACTTGGGTGCCCCCAAACCCCGCGGTCCCCTTGAGCCTTTGGGGTCCCCCCACCACTTGGATCCCCTTCACCCCTTGGGTGCCCCCGACCCCTTGGGGTCCCCCCCCCCAACGTCCTGGGTCCCTTTGGGGTCCCCATCCCCTCCCCGCAGCCCCCCTATGTCCCCCTCGGGGTCCCCTTCACCCCTGGGGTGCCCCCCAACTGCCCGAGTCCCTTTGGGGTCCCTTTGGGGTCCCCCCAAACCCCTCGGGGTCCTCTTCACCCCCGGGGTGCCCCCAACCGCCTGAGTCCCTTTGGGGTCCCCCAAACCCCTCGGGGTCCCCTCCAGCCCCCCTATGTCCCCCTCGGGGTCCCCTTCACCCCTGGGGTGCCCCCCAACCGCCTTAGTCCCTTTGGGGTCCCCGAAACCCCTCGGGGTCCCCTTCACCCCTGGGGTGCCCCCCAACCGCCCGAGTCCCTTTGGGGTCCCTTTGGGGTCCCTTTGGGGTCCCCGAAACCCCTCGGGGTCCCCTCCAGCCCCCCTATGTCCCCCTCGGGGTCCCCTTCACCCCTGGGGTGCCCCCCAACTGCCCGAGTCCCTTTGGGGTCCCCCCAAACCCCTCGGGGTCCCCTTCACCCCCGGGGTGCCCCCAACCGCCCGAGTCCCTTTGGGGTCCCTTTGGGGTCCCCCCAAACCCCTCGGGGTCCCCTTCATCCCTGGGGTGCCCCCCAACTTCCTGAGTCCCTTTGGGGTCCCCCAAACCCCTCGGGGTCCCCTCCAGCCCTCCTATGTCCCCCCCCCCGCATCCCTCAGGGTCCCCCAAGCCCCTCAGGGCCCGCAGCCCCCCGGGGTCCCCCCACCCCTCGGGCCCCCCCCCCCCCCCGCTCAGGGGGTGGCGGGGGTGAGGAGCCGCGCCAGCCCGCGGTGGATCTGTCCCTGGAGGGGTCCGTACTCCACCCGCTCCCCGTCCACCGTCAGGACCCCCCGCGGCGTCAGCGGCTCCAGGCGGAAGGCGCGCGCGGGGACGCGGGCCAGGGGGGGTCCGCTGGTGGCCTCCCCGCCCCCCCGCGCCATGGCCAGCAGCACCCGCAGCAGAGCCCCCCGCGAGACCCCCGCCCGCACGTAGCAGAGGTGGATGAGGCCGTCGTCCGGCCGGGCCCGGGGGGCCGCCACCAGCTCGGCCCCCAGGTGGGACTGGTAGATGGCCAAGACCAGCACGAAGTCCCCTTCCAGCGTCACCCAACTGGGGGGCAGCGGTTGCCCCAGTGGCACCAGTAAGTCGTCAACTGGGCCACCCGGGGGGGAAGGGGGGGACGCGTCTTTTGGGGGGGCACCAGGGCTGGGGGTGTCCCCCTGTGTTGAGGTGACACCGTGGACTTTGGTGGCCCCATGGCTTGGGGTGTCCCCCAGGGCAGGGGTGTCCCCGTGCACTGAGGTGGCACCGTCTCTCGGGGCGTCCCCACGCCTTTGGGTGACCTCATCCCTCGGGGTGTCCCCATGCACCACGGTGGCCCCAGAGCTGGGGGTGGCACCACGTCCTGGGGCGTCCCCACCTCTTGGCGTGTCCCCACACACCGTGTTGGCTCCATCACGCGGGATGTCCCCAGGGCAGGGGCTGTCCCCGTGCACCGCGGCGTCCGCATCGCTCGTGGTGTCCCCACGCCGTGGGGTGACCCCGGCACTTGAGGTGTCCCCCTGCACCGTCACGTCCCTGTGTCCTGGGGTGTCCCCGCGCCCTGGGGTGTCACCCTGCAGCCGGGTGTCCCCTGGCGCTGGCACATCTCCAGCAGCAGCACCCATCTTCCCAGGGTTGTCCCCAAACCTTGGGTTGTCCCCAAGCCCCGGGATGTCCCCAAGCCCCGGGATGTCCCCCCACTCCCCGCCGTCCCCCTCAGGGGTACCGGGGCCGCTGGGTGTCCCTGCGCAGAGCCCCAGATCGGAGAGAGCACGAGGCAGGGGGGCGGTGGTGGCATCGGCGGTGACGTCGGTGGTGGCATCGGCGGTGGCACTGCGGGGGACGGCGGGCAGGTAGGAGAGGCGGCCGCGGTAGGTGTGGAGGGCCATCAGGCGGGCGGCCGTCCCCAGGGCGAAGCGCGCGGGGCCCAGGCGCCGCAGCCGCTCGCTCTCGATGTCCACGTCGGCCACCAGCCCCCAGGCCACGCTCAGGAAGGAGAAGACGCGGGCGCCCGAGGCCGTCGTCACCGACACCAGGTCCAGCGGCGACGGCGTCCCCCCCCGGCACAGCAGCACCGCGCAGTTCTGCAGCAGGGAGAGACCCAGCGCCGGGGCCAGCCTGGGGGGGGGACACGGGGACAGGTCACGCGTGGGGACATGGCAGAGGGACGTGGCACACGTGGGGACACGGCATGGGGACCATCACATCACGCATGGGGACACGGCACACATGGGGACACGGCACGAGGATGGGTCACACGTGGGGACATGGCAGAGGGATGTGGCACACGTGGGGACACGGCATGGGGACCATCACATCACGCATGGGGACACGGCACACGTGGGGACACGGCACGAGGATGGGTCACACGTGGGGACACGGCAGAGGGATGTGGCACACGTGGGGACATGGCAGAGGGATGTGGCACACGTGGGGACACAGAACAGGGACGGGTCACATGTGGGGAATTGGAACGGGGACATGACACGGGAACGGGGCACACGTAGGGACACGGCCCAGGGATGTCACACATGAGGACAAGGGAAAGGTCACACATAGGGACACGGCACAGGGACGGGTCACGCATGGAGGTGTGACACGGGGACGTGGCACGGGGATGCTGCACAGAGGTGGCACAGGGACACACGATGCACGAGGACACAGCACAGGGACACAGCACACCCAGAGGACGCAGTGACACAGCGCAGGGACGTGCCACACGCAGGGACACGGCACAGACAAGTGTCCCACACAAGGACACAACACAGGGACACGTCATGCGCGGGGACGTGGCGCAAGGACGTGGCACGGGGACGTGCCACACGCAGGGACACGCCATGGACACGCATCAGGCACAGGGACAGGCACGGGGGGGGGCTCCCATCCCTGTACCCCCCCGTGTCCCCCCGTGTCCCCAAATCCCCCCGCGTCCCCGTACCCGGCGTGGCAGTTGATGGCGGCGGCCAGCGCGTTGCCGGAGCCGCAGGGCAGGATCCCCAGGGGCATCCGCAGCGCCGCAGCCCAGTCCGGGCGGTCCATCAGCCCGTTCACCACCTGCGGGGGACGGGGGGGACACGTCGGGGTGTCCCGCGTCCCCCCCCGACACCCGGGTCCCCTTTGGGGGGGGGGGTTACCTCGTAGAGGAGCCCGTCCCCCGAGACGGTGACGATCCCGTCCCACTCGTCCAGGCTGATCCCCGTCACCAGCTCCCGCGCGTGGTTGGCCCGTTCTGGGGGGGGGGGGACAGGACGGGATGTCACCCACAGCCCCCCAAAATCCCCCCCAGGGACCCCCAACCCTCCCAGGGACCCCCAAAATCCCCCCCAGGGACACCCAAAATCCTCCCAGGGACCCCCAAAATCCCTCCCAGGGACCCCCAAAATCCCCCCCCAGGGAACCCCAGCCCTCCCAGGGACCCCCAAAATCCCCCCCAGGGACCCCCAAAATCCCCCCCAGGGACCCCCAAAATCCCACCCCAGGGAACCCCAGCCCTCCCAGGGACCCCCAAAATCCCCCCCAGGGACCCCCAAAATCCCCCCCCAGGGACCCCCAACCCTCCCAGGGAGCCCCAAAATCCCCCCCAGGGACCCCCCAACCCTCCCAGGGACCCCCAAAATCCCCCCCAGGGACCCCCAACCCTCCCAGGGACCCCCAAAATCCCTCCCAGGGACCCCCAAAAACCCCCCAGGGACCCCTCCCAGCCCCCAGCCCCGCTCCCCAGAGCCCCCCCAGCCCCCCCCATAGCCACCTATCAATCCCCCCCCCAGCTCCCCAACCCTCCCCATAGCCCCCCCCCAACCCCTCTATACACCATTCCAGCCCCCACAGCCGCTGCCTGACCCCCCCTACGCCCCCTGCCCTGCCCCCCCCGCCCCCCCCGCCCCCCCATCGCCCACCCACCGGTCTGGATGAGGTTGAAGCTGATGTCGGCCTCGGTGATCATGGGCAGGACGTGGGTCTGGCACCAGCTCAGGGCCTGGCCCCGACCCCCAAAGGGGTTCAGCAGCAGCAGCAGCCGCCGCCGCCGCGGCTCCGGCAGGATTTCTGCGGGGCGGAGACCCCCCCCCGACGCCGGGGTGTCACCGTCATGGGGACCCCCCCCCTTCCCGGGCACGTGGGTCCCTGCCTGGGGACCCCCCAAACCCAGAGGACCCCCCCCAAATCCCTGGGTCCGTGTCCTGAGGACCCCCTGGATCCCCTACAGGGGGATCCCTCCACACCAGAGACCCCCCCAAATCCCTGGGTCCCCTCCTAGAGACCCCCTCCCATCCCAGAGACACCCCCACCCAAAATCCCTGGGTCCCCATCTGGAGACTCCCCCCACCCCAAATTCCTGGGTCCCTGCCTGGAGATCCCCCCCAGTCCCTGAGACCCCCCCAAATCCCTGGGACCCCATCACAGACACCCACCCCCCCCACGGACAGCCGTGCCCCTTATGGGGGGGCCCCGACGCCCGGGTCCCCACCCCAAAAACCCAAGAGGGGGCCCGGACTTCTGGACCCCACTTCAAAGCAACCCAGGCGTCTGGGTGTGCCCCCCCCCGCCAGACCTCCCCCACGTACCCCGGGGGGGGGCACTGGCGCCCGAGTGGCGCCCCCAAAACCCCCCCGGGGGTGCCCCGGCGTCCGGGCGGCGCCCGCCCCACACCCGCAGGCGGCGGCTTTCGGGACGGACCCGTTCTGCCGCCGCTGTGGGTACGGGGGGGGGGTCCCCCCGGCGGGGGGGGCGGGGAGCACCCCGAATGCCTGGGTGTCCGCTGGGGGGGGGGTGGGAGCACCCCAAATTCCCAGGTCCCCTCCCCAACTCCTGGGGGGTCCCCAACACTTGTGTCCCCTCCCCATCCCTGGGAGGGGGGGGGGCCAAATTTGCAGGTCCCCTCTTCATTCCTGGGGGGGATCCCCGATACCCGGGGCCCCTCCCCATTCCTGGGGGGGGGTCCTGAACGACTGGGTCCTTCTTGGGGGGGGGGGGGGGGAGCATCCCAGACGCCTGTGTCCCCTCCCCTTCCCTGGGGGGGTCCCCAATTCCTGGGGGTCCCCAAACTCCCAGTTCCTCCCCCAACTCCCGGGGGTTCCCCAGACTCCCAGTTCCCCCCCCCCAATTCCTATGGGGCCCAACCCTGGGTCCCCCATCCCTCCTCCACCCAGGACTACCCCCCTTGGCCCGGACCCCCCCTTACCGGCCGGGGGGGCAGGGGGAGCCCCCGGACGAGGCAGCGGATGGTGCAGGCCCAGCGCTCGGCCGTCGCCCGGTTCCCTTCGTAGTGGGGGGCCGCGTCCACCCGGAACGTGGGGGCTCTGCGGCGTCGCCGGGGCCCCCCCGGCCCCCCCCGGCAGCGGGGGGGGTAAGCGTAGACGGCGAAGAAGGCGGCGGCGGGCAGGGAGGGGGCTCGCAGCGTGTGGCAGCCCACCACGTCGGCCAGGCGCAGCAGGCCCCCCCCCGGGGGCCCCCCCATGATCTGCAGCTCCGTCCGGGTCAGGCGGAGGTGGAAGCGGGGTCCCCCCCCCGCGCCTGGGGGACCCCCAAAATCCCCTTCCAGCAGCGGCTCCTCGTTCATCGGGCGGGGGGGGGCGGCTCGGCCTGGGGGGGGATGAGAAGGGGGGGGAGGTTGGGAACGGGAGGGGGGACGGACAGAGACGGTGCCCCCCCCCCCGCCGAGCCCCCCCCGCTCCCTCCATCCCCGGTGCCCCCCCAATTCCCGGTGACACCCCCTCCCCCAACCTGCACAGGGTGCCCGTCCCGTTCTTCTCGCCCGACACCCATCGCTGAGTGGGGGGGGGGGGGGACGGGCGGGTGCAAAGGGGGGGCGGGACGGGAGGGGGGACCAGGGCGGGACCGGAGGCGGCGGGGGGGGAGCCCCACGGCCGGGAGTGGCCCCCCCGGGGCTGTTGGTACCCCCGGGGCCCGTTCTTGCCTCCCCCAGGGCGGGTGTAACGCCCCGGCGCCAGTACTGCCCCCTCCCAGGGCCGGTATTACCACCCCCAGCCGGTATTGCCCCTCCAGGGCCTGTTCCTCCCCAACGGAGGCGGTTACCCCCCCGCCCATGGCCGGTATTGCCCCCCCCCCGCCTCGCTACTACTGCTCCCCCGGGGCCGTTCTCACCCCCACACA